>NW_027139518.1:0-132500 GCF_035084215.1 Heptranchias perlo
TAGAGAGAAACAGGGAGAGAGAGTGAGTGAGAGACAGAGAGAGAGAAACAGGGAGAGAGAGAGAGAAGGAGAGAGAGACAGGGAGAGAGAGACAGGGGAGAGAGAGAGAGAGTGAATGAGAGGCAGAGAGACAGAGAGAGAGAGAAACAGGGAGAGAGAGTGAGTGAGAGAAAGAGAGAGAGAAACAGGGAGAGAGAGTGAGTGAGAGAGAGAGAGAGAGAGAGAAACAGGGAGAGAGAGTGAGTGAGAGACAGAGAGAGAGAAACCGGGAGAGAGAGTGAGTGAGAGACAGAGAGAGAGAAACAGTGAGAGAGAGTGAGTGAGAGACAGAGAGAGAGAAACAGGGAGAGAGAGTGAGTGAGAGACAGAGAGAGAGAAACAGGGAGAGAGAGTGAGTGAGAAACCGGGAGAGAGAGTGAGTGAGAGACAGAGAGAGAGAAACAGGGAGAGAGAGAGAGTGAGAGAGAGAGAAACAGGGAGAGAGAGTGAGTGAGAGACAGAGAGAGAGAAACAGGGAGAGAGAGTGAGTGAGAGACAGAGAGAGAGAAACAGGGAGAGAGAGTGAGTGAGAGACAGAGAGAGAGAAACAGGGAGAGAGAGTGAGTGAGAGAGAGAGAGAGAGAGAGAAACAGGGAGAGAGAGTGAGTGAGAGACAGAGAGAGAGAAACCGGGAGAGAGAGTGAGTGAGAGACAGAGAGAGAGAAACAGGGAGAGAGTGAGTGAGAGACAGAGAGAGAGAAACCGGGAGAGAGAGTGAGTGAGAGACAGAGAGAGAGAAACAGGGAGAGAGAGTGAGTGAGAGACAGAGAGAGAGAAACAGGGAGAGAGAGTGAGTGAGAGACAGAGAGAGAGAAACAGGGAGAGAGAGTGAGTGAGAGACAGAGAGAGAGAAACCGGGAGAGAGAGTGAGTGAGAGACAGAGAGAGAGAAACAGGGAGAGAGAGTGAGTGAGAGACAGAGAGAGAGAAACAGGAGAGAGAGTGAGTGAGAGACAGAGAGAGAGAAACAGGGAGAGAGAGTGAGTGAGAGACAGAGAGAGAGAAACAGGGAGAGAGAGTGAGTGAGAGACAGAGAGAGAGAAACAGGGAGAGAGAGTGAGTGAGAGACAGAGAGAGAGAAACAGGGAGAGAGAGTGAGTGAGAGAGAGAGAAACAGGGAGAGAGAGTGAGTGAGAGACAGAGAGAGAGAAACAGGGAGAGAGAGTGAGTGAGAGAGAGAGAAACAGGGAGAGAGAGTGAGTGAGAGACAGAGAGAGAGAAACAGGGAGAGAGAGTGAGTGAGAGACAGAGAGAGAGAAACAGGGAGAGAGAGTGAGTGAGAGACAGAGAGAGAGAAACAGGGAGAGAGAGTGAGTGAGAGACAGAGAGAGAGAAACAGGGAGAGAGAGTGAGTGAGAGACAGAGAGAGAGAAACAGGGAGAGAGAGTGAGTGAGAGACAGAGAGAGAGAAACCGGGAGGAGAGAGGGAGTGAGAGACAGAGAGAGAGAAACAGGGAGAGAGAGTGAGTGAGAGACAGAGAGAGAGAAACAGGGAGAGAGAGTGAGTGAGAGACAGAGAGAGAGAAACAGGGAGAGAGAGTGAGTGAGAGACAGAGAGAGAGAACAGGGAGAGAGAGTGAGTGAGAGACAGAGAGAGAGAAACAGGGAGAGAGAGAGAGAAGGAGAGAGAGACAGGGAGAGAGAGACAGGGGGAGAGAGAGAGAGAGTGAATGAGAGGCAGAGAGACAGAGAGAGAGAGAAACAGGGAGAGAGAGTGAGTGAGAGAAAGAGAGAGAGAAACAGGGAGAGAGAGTGAGTGAGAGAGAGAGAGAGAGAGAAACAGGGAGAGAGAGTGAGTGAGAGACAGAGAGAGAGAAACCGGGAGAGAGAGTGAGTGAGAGACAGAGAGAGAGAAACAGTGAGAGAGAGTGAGTGAGAGACAGAGAGAGAGAAACAGGGAGAGAGAGTGAGTGAGAGACAGAGAGAGAGAAACAGGGAGAGAGAGTGAGTGAGAAACCGGGAGAGAGAGTGAGTGAGAGACAGAGAGAGAGAAACAGGGAGAGAGAGTGAGTGAGAGACAGAGAGAGAGAAACAGGGAGAGAGAGTGAGTGAGAGAGAGAGAGAGAAACAGGGAGAGAGAGTGAGTGAGAGACAGACAGAGAGAAACCGGAGAGAGAGTGAGTGAGAGACAGAGAGAGAGAAACAGGGAGAGAGAGTGAGTGAGAGACAGAGAGAGAGAAACAGGGAGAGAGAGTGAGTGAGAGACAGAGAGAGAGAAACAGGGAGAGAGAGTGAGTGAGAGACAGAGAGAGAGAAACCGGGAGAGAGAGTGAGTGAGAGACAGAGAGAGAGAAACAGGGAGAGAGAGTGAGTGAGAGACAGAGAGAGAGAGAAACAGGGAGAGAGAGAGAGAAGGAGAGAGAGACAGGGAGAGAGAGTGAGTGAGAGACAGAGAGAGAGAAACAGGGAGAGAGAGAGAGAAGGAGAGAGAGACAGGGAGAGAGAGAGAGACAGGGGGAGAGAGAGAGAGAGTGAATGAGAGGCAGAGAGACAGAGAGAGAGAGAAACAGGGAGAGAGAGAGAGAAGGAGAGAGAGACAGGGAGAGAGAGAGACAGGGAGAGAGAGTGAGTGAGAGACAGAGAGAGAGAAACAGGGAGAGAGAGAGAGAGAAGGAGAGAGAGACAGGGAGAGAGAGAGAGAGACAGAGAGAGAGAGAGAGACAGGGAGAGAGAGAGAGTGAATGAGAGGCAGAGAGACAGAGAGAGAGAGAAACAGGGAGAGAGAGAGAGAAGGAGAGAGAGAGAGACAGGGAGAGAGAGAGACAGGGAGAGAGAGAGAGAGACAGGGAGAGAGAGTGAGACAGGGAGAGAGAGACAGCGAGAGAGAGAGAGAGAGACAGGGAGAGAGAGAGTGAATGAGAGGCAGAGAGACAGAGAGAGAGAGACAGGGAGAGAGAGAGACAGGGAGAGAGAGACAGGGAGAGAGAGAGAGACAGGGAGAGAGAGTGAGACAGGGAGAGAGAGACAGGGAGAGAGAGAGAGAGACAGGGAGAGAGAGAGTGAATGAGAGGCAGAGAGACAGAGAGAGAGAGACAGGGAGAGAGAGAGAGAAGGAGAGAGAGAGAGAGACAGGGAGAGAGAGACAGGGAGAGAGAGAGAGAGTGAATGACAGGCAGAGAGACAGAGAGAGAGAAACAGGGAGAGAGAGAAGGAGAGAGAGACAGGGAGAGAGAGAGAGACAGGGAGAGAGAGTGAGTGAGAGAGAGAGAAACAGGGAGAGAGAGAAGGAGAGAGAGACAGGGAGAGAGAGAGAGACAGGGAGAGAGAGAGAGAGTGAATGAGAGGCAGAGAGACAGAGAGAGAGAAACAGGGAGAGAGAGAGAAACAGGGAGAGAGAGAGAGAAGGAGAGAGAGAGAGACAGGGAGAGAGAGACAGGGAGAGAGAGAGCGACAGGGAGAGAGAGAGAGAGAGTGAATGAGAGGCAGAGAGACAGAGAAAGAGAAACAAGGAGAGAGAGAGAGAAGGAGAGAGAGACAGAGAGAGACAGAGAGACAGGGAGAGAGAGAGTGAATGAGAGGCAGAGAGACAGAGAGAGAGAAACAGGGAGAGAGAGAAGGAGAGAGAGACAGGGAGAGAGAGAGAGAGAGTGAATGAGAGGCAGAGACAGAGAGAGAGAAACAGGGAGAGAGAGAGAGGAGAGAGACAGGGAGAGAGAGAGAGAAGGAGAGAGAGACAGGGAGAGAGAGAGAGAGACAGCGAGAGAGAGAGGAGGGAGAGAGAGAGGGAGAGAGAGAGGGAGAGAGAGAGGGAGAGAGTGAGAGAGAGAGGAGAGATGAGAGAGAGACAGGGAGAGAGAGAGAGAAGGAGAGAGAGACAGGGAGAGAGAGAGAGAGACAGCGAGAGAGAGAGGAGAGAGAGAGAGGGAGAGAGAGAGGGAGAGAGAGAGTGAGAGAGAGAGAGAGAGACAGGGAGAGAGAGAGGAGAGAGTGAGTGAGTGAGAGAGAGAGACAGAGGGAAGAGAGAGGGAGAGAGACAGAGAGGGAAAGAGAGAGGGAGGGAGACACAGAGAGAGTGAGTGAGTCAGTGAGTGAGCGAGTGAGAGAGGGAGCGAGTGAGAGAGAGAGAGGGAGACAGAGAGGGAGCGAGAGAGAGAGGAGAGGGAGAGAGAGAGTGAGAGAGAGAGAGACAGAGGAGGGAGAGAGAGAGAGTAAGTGAGTGAGTGAGACAGAGAGAGACAGAGACAGACAGAGAGGGAGAGAGAGAGAGAGCAAGAGGGAGAGAGGGAGAGAGAGAGAGAGAGAGAGGGGGGGGAGAGAGACACAGAGACAGAGTGGTGAACAGCCAGTAGTCGTGGTCCATATTGGTACCAACGACATCGGTAAAAAAAGGGATGAGGTCCTGCAAGGTGAATTCAAGGAGTTAGGAGATAAATTAAAAAGCAGGACCTCAAAGGTAGTGATCTCAGGATTACTACCGGTGCCACGTGCTAGTGAGTATAGGAACAGGAGAATAGACAGGATGAATGCGTGGCTGCAGGGATGATGTAGGAGGGAGGGATTTAGATTCCTGGGACATTGGGACCGGTTCTGGGGAAGGTGGGACCTGTACAAGCGTGACGGGTTACACCCGAGCAGGACCGGGACCAATGTCCTCGCGGGGATGTTTGCTAGTGCTGTTGGGGAAGGTTTAAACTAGAGTGGCAGGGGGATGGGAACCTGAGCGGGGAGTCAGAAGGGAATAAAGTTGAGAGCAGCAAGAAAGGGGAAGACCCAGGGGAAATTTACAATACAAATAGTACAAACAGTTGTTCGAGAACAAGTGAAAGGGAAAAGCGTAGAGCAGCGGAAAGAAAGTGTACTTTAGGCACTACAGATAAAGTAAAAACTAGAAGGTGTAAGGCGATTTAACCCAGCATCAAAGCTGAAGGTCAGGCTAGGTTGTGTGGCCCAACGAAGAGTTCTATATACAAATGCATGGAGTATAAGGAATACATTAATTGAACTACAGGTTCAAATTCAAATTGGAGGGTATGACATGATAGCTATTACTGAGACATGGCTGCAGGATGGTCAGGATTGGGAACTAAATATACCAGGTTATAAGGTCTACAGGAGAGACAGGGAAAATGGAAGAGGGGGAGGAGTAGCCTTAATGATTAGAGATGAAATCACTTCAATGATAAAGGAGGATATAACGAGAGGTAAGCAGCCAACAGAGACCTTATGGGTTGAATTGAGAAATAGGAAAGGATCTAAGACTATAGTGGGAGTTGTATATAGGAGCCCTGGCAGCAGCTCTGAAGTGCTAGATTGTATAAATGCACAGATTAGACAAGCGTGTAAGAAAGGCATAGTGGTCTTAATGGGGGACTTTAACCTTCACATAGATTGGGGAAAGCAGACGAGCAACTGTCAGAAAGGTAGTGAATTTCTTGAGTGTGTCCGGGATAGTTTTCCACAGCAGTATGTCCTGGAGGCAACAAGGGGGCAAGCCATACTAGATTTAGTCATGAGTAATGAACCAGATTTAGTTAACGGCTTAACTGTGCGTGAACATCTACCCAATAGTGATCATAACATGATCGAGTTCAATGTAGTGTTTGAAAGGGAAAAAAGTGAATCAGCTGCTAAGATTCTAGACTTGGGCAAGGCCGACTTCAATGGGATGAGACAGAGACTGTCCACAGCAAACTGGGCAAATCTGTTAATGGGTAAAACGACTGATGATCAGTGGGAAATGTTTAAAGAAACATTTAACGTGATACAGAATCGGATTATAACCCTGAGGGGCAAGAACTCTATTTGCCAAAAAAACTAGCCATGGACAACTAAAGAGGTAAGGGACAGTATAAGACATAAGGAAAGGGCATACAAAAAGGCAAAAAATGGCACAGATCCTGGCGAATGGGAAAGATACAAAGATCAACAAAGGGTCACAAAACAGATAGTAAGAGCTACAAAAAGAGAGTATGAAAAGAAACTCGCAAGGGATATCAAAACCAATACGAAGAACTTTTATAGTTATATTAGGAAAAAGAGGGTGGTCAGGAGCAGTGTTGGCCCCTTAAAAACTGAAAGTGGGGATATTGTCATTGACAATGGGGAAATGGCGGACATGGGATCCAAGGTGAGGTAGCCAATTGGATACAAAATTGGCTTGACGACAGAAGACAGAGGGTGGTTGTCGAGGGTTGTTTTTCAAACTGGATGCCTGTGTCCAGCGGTGTGCCTCAGGGATCGGTGCTGGGTCCGCTGTTATTTGTTATTTATATTAATGATTTGGATGAGAATTTAGGAGGCATGGTTAGTAAGTTTGCAGATGACACCAAGATTGGTGGCATTGTGGACAGTGAAGAAGGTTATCTAGGATTGCAACGGGATCTTGATAAATTGGGCCAGTGGGCCGATGAATGGCAGATGGAGTTTAATTTAGATAAATGTGAGGTGCTGCATTTTGGTAGATCGAATCGGGCCAGGACCTACTCCGTTAATGGTAGGGCGTTGGGGAGAGTTATAGAACAAAGAGATCTGGGAGTACAGATTCATAGCTCCTTGAAAGTGGAGTCACAGGTGGATAAGGTGGTGAAGAAGGCATTCAGCATGCTTGGTTTCATTGGTCAGAACATTGAATGCAGGAGTTGGGATGTCTTGTTGAAGTTGTACAGGGCATTGGTGAGGCCACACTTGGAGTACTGTGTACAGTTCTGGTCACCCTATTATAGAAAGGATATTATTAAACTAGAAAGAGTGCAGAAAAGATTTACTAGGATGCTACCGGGACTTGATGGTTTGACTTACAGGGAGAGGTTAGACAGACTGGGACTTTATTCCCTGGAGAGTAGGAGGTTTAGGGGTGATCTTATAGAAGTCTATAAAATAATGAGGGGCATAGATAAGGTCGATAGTCAAAATCTTTTCCCAAAGGTAGGGGAGTCTATAACGAGGGGGCACAGATTTAAGGTGAGAGGGGAGAGATACAAAAGGGTCCAGAGGGGCAATTTTTTCACTCAAAGGGTGGTGAGTGTCTGGAACGAGCTGCCAGAGGCAGTAGTAGAGGCGGGTACAATTTTGTCTTTTAAAAAGCATTTGGACAGTTACATGGGGAAGATGGGTATCGAGGGATATGGGCCAAGTGCAGGCAATTGGGACTAGCTTAGTGGTATAAACTGGGCGACATGGACATGTTGGGCCGAAGGGCCTGTTTCCATGTTGTAACTTCTATGATTCTATGATTCTATGATTCTATGTTGAACAATTACTTTGCGTCAGTATTTACAGTAGAAAATGCCGGAAATCCCAAGAAAATTAATATTGAATCGGGGACAGGGACTCGATAAAATTAACATAAGTAAAACAACAGTAATGAAGAAAATAATAGCACTAAAGAGTGACAAATCCCCAGGACCAGATGGTTTCCATCCCAGGGTTTTAAAGGAAGTAGGTGAGCACATTGCAGATGCCCTAACTATAATCTTTCAAAGTTCTCTAGATTCAGGAACTGTCCCTCTAGATTGGAAAATTGCACATGTCACTCCGCTTTTTAAGAAAGGAGAGGGAAACCAGGGAATTATAGACCAGTTAGCCTAACATCTGTTGTGGGGAAAATGCTGGAGACTATAATTAAGGATAGGGTGACTGAACACCTCGAGAATTTTCAGTTAATCAGAGAGAGCCAGCATGGATTTGTGAAAGGTAGGTCGTGCCTGACAAACCTGATTGAATTTTTTGAAGAGGTGACTAAAGTAGTGGACAGGGGAATGTCAATGGATGTTATTTATATGGACTTCCAGAAGGCATTTGATAAGGTCCCACATAAGAGACTGTTAGCTAAGATAGAAGCCCATGGAATCGAGGGAAAAGTACGGACTTGGTTAGGAAGTTGGCTGAGCGAAAGGCGACAGAGAGTAGGGATAATGGGTAGGTATTGACATTGGCAGGATGTGACTAGTGGAGTCCTGCAGGGATCTGTCTTGGAGCCTCAAATATTTATTAACGACTAAGATGAAGGCATAGAAAGTCTCATATCTAAGTTTGCCGATGACACAAAGATTGGTGGCATTGTAAGCAGTGTAGATGAAAACATAAAATTACAAAGCGATATTGATAGATTAGGTGAATGGGCAAAACTGTGGCAAATGGAATTCAATGTAGACAAATGTGAGGTCATCCACTTTGGATCAAAAAAGGATAGAACAGGGTACTTTCTAAATGGTAAAAAGTTAAAAACAGTGGATGTCCAAAGGGACTGAGGTGTTCAGGTACATAGATCATTGAAGTGTCATGAACAGGTACAGAAAATAATCAATAAGACTAATGGAATGTTGGCCTTTATATCCAGAGGACTGGAGTACAAGGGGGCAGAAGTTATGCTGCAGCTATACAAAACCCTGGTTAGACCGCACCTGGAGTACTGTGAGCAGTCCTGGGCACCGCACCTTCGGAAGGACATATTGGCCTTGGAGGGAGTGCAGTGTGGGTTTACTAGAATGATACCCGGACTTCAAGGGTTAAGTTACGAGGAGAGATTACACAAATTGGGGTTGTACTCTCTGGAGTTTCGAAGGTTAAGGGATGATCTGATCGAAGTTTATAAGATATTAAGGGGAACAGATAGGGTGGATAGAGAGAAACTATTTCCGCGGGTTGGGGATTTTAGGAGTAGGGGGCACAGTCTAAAAATTAGAGCCAGACCTTTCAGGAGTGAGATTAGAAAACATTTCTACACACAAAGGGTGGTAGAAGTTTGGAACTCTCTTCCGCAAACGGCAATTGATACTAGCTCAATTGCTAAATTTAAATGTGAGATGGATAGCTTTTTGGCAACCAAAGGTATTAAGGGATATGGGCCAAAGGCAGGTATATGGAGTTAGATCACAGATCAGCCATGATCTTATCAAATGGCGGAGCAGGCACGAGGGGCTGAATGGTCTACTCCTGTTCCTATGTTCCTCGAGTGAGAGCGACTGAGAGAGTGAGAGTGAGTGAAATATTGAGAGTGAGTGAGAGTGAGAGTGGGAGAGAGTGAGAGTGAGAGAGAGTGAACAGAGAGAAAGTGTCAGCAACTGAGAGAGTGTAAGCAATTGACTGTGAGAGAGAGAGTGCGAGCAACTGAGAGAGTGTAAGCAACTGAGCGCGAAAGTGAGAGGGAGTGTGAGCATCTGAGAGAGTGAGAGTGAGAGAAAGAGAGTGACAGAGTGAGAGAGAGGGTGAGCGAGCAAGCAAGCAACTGAGAGTGACAGAGAGTGAGAGAGACAGAAAGAGTGAGTGAGAAACAGAGAATGTGAGAGCGTGAGAGACAGAGTGAGAGTGAGAGAGTGAATGAGAAACAGAGAGAGTGAGAGTGAGAGAGTGAGACAGAAAGTCTGAGAAACAGAGAGTCAGAGTGAGAGAGTGAAAGAGTGATAGAGAGAGAAAGAGAGTGAGAGAGAGAGTGAGAGATAGCAACTGAGATATAGAGTGTGTGAGTGAGAGAGAGAGTGAAAGAGGGAGAGAGGAACTGAGAGAAAGAGAGTGAGCAACTGAGAGAGGGAGATGGAGAGAATGAGAGAGTGTGAGAGAGAGAGAGAGACAGAGAGACAGAGAGAGAATGAGAGGGAAAGAGACAGAGAGAGAGTGAGAAAGTGAGAGACCGAGGGGGAGAGAGTGGTGTGACAGAACGAGAGATAGACAGACAGAGAGAGAGAGAGAAAGTTAGAGAGAGTGTGAGAGAGAGAGAGACAGAGAGAGAGAGACAAACAGAGTGTGAGAGACTGAGTGAGAGAGAGAGAGAGAGTGAGAAACCGAGAGGCGGAGAGTGAGGAAGAGAGGGGGAGAGACAGAGAGGAAGAGAAAGTGGGAGTGAGTGAGAGAGAGAGAGATTGTGAGACAGAGAGACAGTGAACAACAGAGAGCGAGTGAACAGAGAGAGAGTGAGAGAGTGAGATACAGGGAGAGAGAGTGAAAGACAGAGTGAGAGAGAGTGTGAGCAACTGAAAGAGAGAGAGAGCAACTGAGAGAGAGTGAGAGAGAGAATGTGTGAGAGAGCGAGAGAGGCAGAGTGTGTGTGAGAGAGAGTGAGAGAGGCAGAGTGTGTGAGAGAGAGTGAGAGAGGCAGAGTGTGTGAGAGAGAGTGAGAGAGGCAGAGTGTGTGAGAGAGAGTGAGAGAGGCAGAGTGTGTGAGAGAGTGAGAGAGGCAGAGTGTGTGTGAGAGAGTGAGAGAGGCAGAGTGTGTGAGAGAGAGTGAGAGAGGCAGAGTGTGTGTGAGAGAGTGAGAGAGGCAGAGTGTGTGAGAGAGAGTGAGAGAGGCAGAGTGTGTGAGAGAGAGTGAGAGAGGCAGAGTGTGTGAGAGAGTGAGAGAGGCAGAGTGTGTGTGAGAGAGTGAGAGAGGCAGAGTGTGTGAGAGAGAGTGAGAGAGGCAGAGTGTGTGTGAGAGAGTGAGAGAGGCAGAGTGTGTGAGAGAGAGTGAGAGAGGCAGAGTGTGTGAGAGAGAGTGAGAGAGGCAGAGTGTGTGAGAGAGAGTGAGAGAGGCAGAGTGTGTGAGAGAGAGTGAGAGAGGCAGAGTGTGTGAGAGAGAGTGAGAGAGGCAGAGTGTGTGTGAGAGAGTGAGAGAGGCAGAGTGTGTGAGAGAGAGTGAGAGAGGCAGAGTGTGTGTGAGAGAGTGAGAGAGGCAGAGTGTGTGTGAGAGAGTGAGAGAGGCAGAGTGTGTGAGAGAAAAAGAGAATGAGAGAGAGACACAGAAAGTGAATGAGAGACAGAGAGAGTGAGGAGGGATAGTGAGAGAGTGTGTGTGAGAGAATGAGAGGGCATGAGAGTGTGTGAGAGAGAGAGGGAGAGAGGGGAGCGGGAAAGAGAGAGAGAGAGAGAGAGACAGAGGGCGAGGGAGAGAGTGAGAGAGCGCAAGTGACACACAAAGGGTGGTAGGAGTTTGGAACTCTCTTCCGCAAACGGCAATTGATACTAGCTCAATTGCTAAATTTAAATGTGAGATAGATAGCTTTTTGGCAACCAAAGGTATTAAGGGATATGGGCCAAAGGCAGGTATATGGAGTTAGATCACAGATCAGCCATGATCTTATCAAATGGCAGAGCAGACACGAGGGGCTGAATGGCCTACTCCTGTTCCGATGTTGCTATGAGAGAGAGTGTGAGAGACAGAGAGAGAGAGTAAACAACAGAGAGAGAGATTGAACAAAAGAGAGAGAGAGAGAGAGTGAGTGAAAGAGTCAGAGAGAGTGAGAATGAGAGTGAGAGTTGGAGAGACCGAGAGTGAGAGAGTGTGAGCAACTGAGAGAGAGAGTGTGAGCAACTGAGAGAGAGAGAGTGTGAGCAACTGAGAGGGAGTGTGAGCAACTGAGAGAGAGAGTGTGAGCAACTGAGGGAGTGTGAGCAACTGAGAGAGAGAGTGTCAGCAACTGAGAGAGAGAGTGTGAGCAACTGAGAGGGAGTGTGAGCAACTAAGAGAGAGAGTGTGAGCAACTGAGAGGGAGTGTGAGCAACTAAGAGAGAGAGTGTGAGCAACTGAGAGAGAGAGTGTGAGCAACTGAGAGAGAGAGTGTGAGCAACTGAGAGAGAGGGAGTGTGAGCAACTGAGAGCGAGTGTTAGCAACTGAGAGAGAGAGTGTGAGCAACTGAGAGAGAGAGAGTGTGAGCAACTGAGAGTTAGTGTGAGCAACTAAGAGAGAGAGTGTGAGCAACTGAGAGGGAGTGTGAGCAACTAAGAGAGAGAGTGTGAGCAACTGAGAGAGAGAGTGTGAGCAACTGAGAGAGAGAGTGTGAGCAACTGAGAGAGAGAGTGTCAGCAACTGAGAGAGAGTGTGAGCAACTGAGAGAGGGAGTGTGAGCAACTGAGAGACTGTGTGAGCAACAGAGAGAGAGAGTGTGAGCAACTGAGAGAGAGAGTGTGAGCAACTGAGAGAGAGTGTGAGCAACTGAGAGAGAGAGTGTGAGCAACTGAGAGAGAGTGTCAGCAACTGAGAGAGAAAGTGTGAGCAACTGAGAGAGAGAGTGTGAGCAACTGAGAGAGAGAGTGTGAGCAACTGAGAGAGAGAGTGTGAGCAACTGAGAGAGAGAGTGTGAGCAACTGAGAGAGAGTGTGAGCAACTGAGAGAGAGAGTGTCAGCAACTGAGAGAGAGAGTGTGAGCAACTGAGAGAGAGAGTGTGAGCAACTGAGAGAGGGAGTGTGAGCAACTGAGAGAGGGAGTGTGAGCAACTGAGAGGGAGTGTGAGCAACTGAGAGAGAGAGTGGTGAGCAAGTGAGAGAGTGTGAGCAACTGAGAGGGAGAGTGTCAGCAACTGAGAGAGAGAGTGTGAGCAACTGAGAGAGGGAGTGTGAGCAACTGAGAGGGAGTGTGAGCAACTGAGAGAGGGAGTGTGAGCAACTGAGAGAGGGAGTGTGAGCAACTGAGAGGGAGTGTGAGCAACTGAGAGAGAGAGTGGTGAGCAAGTGAGAGAGTGTGAGCAACTGAGAGGGAGAGTGTGAGCAACTGAGAGAGAGAGTGTGAGCAACTGAGAGAGAGAGTGTGAGCAACTGAGAGGGAGAGTGTGAGCAACTGAGAGAGGGAGTGTGAGCAATTTAGAGACAGTGTGAGCAACTGAGAGAGAGTGTGAGCAACTGAGAGAGAGTGTGAGCAACTGAGAGAGAGTGTGTGAGCAACTGAGAGGGAGTGTGAGCAACTGAGAGGGAGTGTGAGCAACTGAGAGAGAGAGTGTGAGCAACTGAGAGGGAGAGAGTGTGAGCAACTGAGAGGGAGTGTGAGCAACTAAGAGAGAGAGTGTGAGCAACTGAGAGGGAGTGTGAGCAACTAAGAGAGAGAGTGTGAGCAACTGAGAGAGAGAGTGTGAGCAACTGAGAGAGAGAGTGTGAGCAACTGAGAGAGAGAGTGTCAGCAACTGAGAGAGAGTGTGAGCAACTGAGAGAGGGAGTGTGAGCAACTGAGAGACTGTGTGAGCAACAGAGAGAGAGAGTGTGAGCAACTGAGAGAGAGTGTGAGCAACTGAGAGAGAGGGAGTGTGAGCAACTGAGAGAGAGAGTGTCAGCAACTGAGAGAGAAAGTGTGAGCAACTGAGAGAGAGAGTGTGAGCAACTGAGAGAGAGAGTGTGAGCAACTGAGAGAGAGAGTGTGAGCAACTGAGAGAGGGAGTGTGAGCAACTGAGAGAGAGAGTGTGAGCAACTGAGAGAGGGAGTGTGAGCAACTGAGAGAGGGAGTGTGAGCAACTGAGAGAGGGAGTGTGAGCAACTGAGAGTGTGAGCAACTGAGAGAGAGAGTGGTGAGCAAGTGAGAGAGTGTGAGCAACTGAGAGGGAGAGTGTGAGCAACTGAGAGAGAGAGTGTCAGCAACTGAGAGAGGGAGTGTGAGCAACTGAGAGAGGGAGTGTGAGCAACTGAGAGTGTGAGCAACTGAGAGAGAGAGTGGTGAGCAAGTGAGAGAGTGTGAGCAACTGAGAGGGAGAGTGTGAGCAACTGAGAGAGAGAGTGTCAGCAACTGAGGGAGTGTGAGAACTGAGAGATAGAGATAGAGAGTGAGCAACTGTGAGAGGGAGGGAGAGTGTGAGTAACTGTGACAGAGTGTGAGTAACTGAGGGAGAGTGAGTAACTGAGGGAGAGAATGTGAGTAACTGAGGGAGAGAGTGTGAGTAACTGAGGGAGAGTGTGAGAAACTGAGGGAGAGTGTGAGTAACTGGGAGAGAGTGTGAGTAACTGAGGGAGAGTGTGAGTAACTGAGAGAGAGTGTGAGTAACTGAGGGAGAGAGTGTGAGTAACTGAGAGAGAGTGTGAGTAACTGAGAGTGTGAGTAACACAGAGAGAGTGTGAGCAACTGAGAGAGTGTGTGAGTAACTGAGAGAGTGTGAGTAACTGAGACAGAGTGTGAGTAACTGAGACAGAGTGTGAGTAACTGAGAGAGAGTGAGTAACTGAGAGAGAGTGTGAGCAACAGAGAGAGTGAGTAACTGAGAGAGTGTGAGTAACTGAGAGAGAGTGTGAGTAACTGAGAGAGTGTGAGTAACTGAGACAGAGTGTGAGTAACTGAGAGAGAGTGAGTAACTGAGAGAGAGTGTGAGCAACAGAGTGAGTAACTGAGAGAGAGAGTGTGAGCAACTGAGAGGGAGAGAGTGTGAGCAACTGAGAGAGAGTGTGTGAGCAACTGAGAGGGAGTGTGAGCAACTGAGAGAGCAAGTGTGAGCAACTGAGAGAGCAAGTGTGAGCAACTGAGGGAGTGTGAGCAACTTAGAATAAGGGGCTGCTCTTTCAAAACTGAGATGAGGAGAAACTTCTTCACTCAGAGGGTGGTCGGTCTGTGGAATTTGCTGCCCCAGGAAGCTGTGGAAGCTACATCATTAGATAAATTTAAAACAGAAATAGACAGTTTCCTAGAAGTAAAGGGAATTAGGGGTTATGGGGAGCGGGCAGGAAATTGGACATGAAGCTGAGTTCGGATCGGTCAATGCCCTGTGGGTGGCGGAGAGGGCCCAGGGGCTGTGTGGCCGGGTCCTGCTCCGACTTCTTGTGTTCTTTAGATTTGTGGTTGGGATCAGATCAGCCATGATCTTATTGAATGGCGGAGCAGGCTCGAGGGGCCGATTGGCCTACTCCTGCTCCAATTTCTTATGTTCTTATGTTCTAACTGAGAGGGAGTGTGAGCAACTGAGAGAGAGAGTGTGAGCAACTGAGAGGGAGAGAGTGTGAGCAACTGAGAGAGCAAGTGTGAGCAACTGAGAGAGCAAGTGTGAGCAACTGAGGGAGTGTGAGCAACTGAGAGGGAGAGTGTGAGCAACTGAGAGAGAGAGTGTGAGCAACTGAGAGAGAGAGTGTGAGCAACTGAGAGGGAGAGTGTGAGCAACTGAGAGAGGGAGTGTGAGCAACTGAGAGAGAGTGTGAGCAACTGAGAGAGAGTGTGAGCAACTGAGAGAGAGTGTGTGAGCAACTGAGAGGGAGTGTGAGCAACTGAGAGGGAGTGTGAGCAACTGAGAGAGAGAGTGTGAGCAACTGAGAGGGAGAGAGTGTGAGCAACTGAGAGAGCAAGTGTGAGCAACTGAGAGAGCAAGTGTGAGCAACTGAGGGAGTGTGAGCAACTGAGAGAGTGTAAGCAACTGAGAGAGTGTGAGCAACTGAGAGGGAGTGTGAGCAACTGAGAGAGAGAGTGTGAGCAACTGAGAGGGAGTGTGAGCAACTGAGAGAGCGAGTGTGAGCAACTGAGAGAGCGAGAGTGAGCAACTGAGAGAGAGTGTCAGCAACTGAGGGAGTGTGAGAACTGAGAGATAGAGATAGAGAGTGAGCAACTGTGAGAGGGAGGGAGAGAGTGAGTAACTGTGACAGAGTGTGAGTAACTGAGGGAGAGTGAGTAACTGAGGGAGAGAGTGTGAGTAACTGAGGGAGAGTGTGAGAAACTGAGGGAGAGTGTGAGTAACTGGGAGAGAGTGTGAGTAACTGAGGGAGAGTGTGAGTAACTGAGAGAGAGTGTGAGTAACTGAGGGAGAGAGTGTGAGTAACTGAGAGTGTGAGTAACACAGAGAGAGTGTGAGCAACTGAGAGAGTGTGTGAGTAACTGAGAGAGTGTGAGTAACTGAGACAGAGTGTGAGTAACTGAGACAGAGTGTGAGTAACTGAGAGAGAGTGAGTAACTGAGAGAGAGAGTGTGAGCAACAGAGAGAGTGAGTAACTGAGAGAGTGTGAGTAACTGAGACAGAGTGTGAGTAACTGAGAGAGAGTGAGTAACTGAGAGAGAGTGAGTAACTGAGAGAGAGTGTGAGCAACAGAGAGAGAGTGAGTAACTGAGAGAGAGTGAGTAACTGAGAGAGTGTGAGTAACTGAGAGAGAGTGTGAGTAACTGAGACAGAGTGTGAGTAACTGAGACAGAGTGTGAGTGACTGAGAGAGCGAGTAACTGAAAGAGTGTGAGTAACTGAGAGGGAGTGAGAGTAACAGAGAGAGAGACAGTGTGAGTAACTGAGGGAGAGTGTGAGTAACTGATGGAGAGAGTGTGAGCAACTGAGAGAGTGTATGCAACTGTGAGAGTGTGAGCAACTGAGAGGGAGTGTGAGCAACTGAGAAAGCAAGTGTGAACAACTGAGAGAGTGTGAGCAACTGAGAGAGCGAGTGTGAGCAACTGAGAGAGCGAGTGTGAGTAACTGAGATAGAGTGTGAGTAACTGAGGGAGAGTGTGAGTAACTGAGAGTGTGAGTAACACAGAGAGAGTGTGAGCAACTGAGAGAGAGTGTGAGTAACTGAGAGAGTGTGAGTAACTGAGACAGAGTGTGAGTAACTGAGACAGAGTGTGAGTAACTGAGACAGAGTGAGTAACTGAGAGAGAGAGTGTGAGCAACAGAGAGAGAGTGAGTAACTGAGAGAGTGTGAGAACCTGAGACAGAGTGTGAGTAACTGAGAGAGAGTGAGTAACTGAGAGAGAGAGTGTGAGTATCTGAGAGAGAGAGTGTGAGCAACAGAGAGAGAGAGTGAGTAACTGAGAGAGAGTGTGAGTAACTGAGACAGAGTGTGAGTGACTGAGAGAGTGAGTAACTGAAAGAGTGTGAGTAACTGAGAGGGAGTGTGAGCAACTGAGAGAGCAAGTGTGAACAACTGAGAGAGTGTGAGCAACTGAGAGAGCGAGTGTGAGCAACTGAGAGAGCGAGTGTGAGTAACTGAGATAGAGTGTGAGTAACTGAGGGAAAGAGTGTGAGTTATTGAGGGAAATTGTGAGTAACTTAGGGAGAGTGTGAGTAACTGAGAGAGTGTGTGAGTAACAGAGATAGAGAGTGAGCAACTGGGAGAGGGAGAGTTTGAGTAACTGAGAGTGTGAATAACTGAGAGAGAGAGACAGTGTGAGTAACAGAGAGAGAGTGTGAGTAACTGAGGGTAAGTGTGAGTAACTGAGGGAGAGAGTGTGAGCAACTGAGGGAGTGTGAGCAACTGAGAGAGAGAGTGGGAGCAACTGAGAGGGAGTGTGAGCAACTGAGAGAGAGTGTATGCAACTGAGGGAATGTGAGCAACTGAGAGAGAGAGTGGGAGCAACTGAGAGGGAGTGTGAGCAACTGAGAGAGAGAGTGTGAGCAACTGAGGGAGTGTGAGCAACTGAGAGAGCGAGTGTGAGCAACTGAGAGAGTGTGAGCAACTGAGAGAGCGAGTGTGAGCAACTGAGAGAGCGAGTGTGAGTAACTGAGAGAGAGTGTGAGTAACTGAGGGAAAGAGTGTGAGTTATTGAGGGAGAGTGTGAGTAACTGAGAGAGAGTGTGAGTAACTGAGAGAAAGTGTGAGTAACAGAGACAGAGAGTGAGCAACTGGGAGAGGGAGAGTTTGAGTAACTGAGAGTGTGAATAACTGAGAGAGAGACACACAGTGTGAGTAACAGAGAGAGAGAGTGTGAGTAACTGAGGGAGAGTGTGAGTAACTGAGGGAGAGTGTGAGTAACTGAGAGTGTGAATAACTGAGAGAGAGAGACACAGTGTGAGTAACAGAGAGAGAGAGTGTGAGTAACAGAGAGAGAGAGTGTGAGTAACTGAGGGAGAGTGTGAGTAACTGAGGGAGAGTGTGAGTAACTGAGGGAGAGTGTGAGTAACTGAGGGAGAGTGTGAGTAACAGAGAGAGAGAGTGAGTAACAGAAAGAGAGAGTGAGCAACTGGGAGAGGGAGAGTTTGAGTAACTGAGAGTGTGAGTAACTGAGAGAGAGAGACAGTGTGAGTAACAGAGAGAGAGAGTGTGAGTAACTGAGGAAGAGTGTGAGTAACTGACGAAGAGTGTGAGTAACTGAGGGAGAGAGTGTGAGTAACTGAGGGAGAGAGTGTGAGTAACTGAGCAAGAGTGTGAGTAACTGACGGAGAGAGTGTGAGTAACTGAGAGAGAGTCTGAGTAACCGTGAGAAAGTGTGAGTAACTGAGGGAGAGAGTGTGAGTAACTGAGAGAGAGTGTGAGTAACAAAGAGAGAGAGTGAGCAACGGGGAGAGGGAGAGTTTGAGTAACTGAGAGTGTGAGTAACTGAGAGAGAGAGAGACACTGTGAGTAACAGAGAGAGAGTGTGAGTAACTGAGGGAGTGTGTGAGTAACAGAGGGCGAGTGTGAGTAACTGAGGGAGAGAGTGTGAGTAACTGGGAGAGAGTGTGAGTAACTGAGGGGGAGAGTGTGAGTAACTGGGGGAGAGAGTGTGAGGAACTAAGGGAGAGAGTGTGAACAACTGAGAGTGTGAGAAACTGGGAGAGAGTATGAGTAACTGAGGAAGAGTGTGAGTAACTGAGGGAGAGAGTGTGAGTAACTGAGAGAGAGTGTGAGTAACTGAGAGAGAGTGTGAGTAAAGGAGAGAGAGAGTGTGAGTAACTGAGGGAGAGTGTGAGTAACTGAGGGAGAGAGTGTGAGGAACTGAGGGAGAGTGTGAGTAACTGAGAGAGAGTGTGAGTAACAGAGAGAAAGAGTGAGCAACTGGGAGAGGGAGAGTTTGAGTAACTGAGAGTGTGCGTAACTGGGAGAGAGTGTGAGTAACTGAGAGAGAGTGTGAGTAACTGAAGGAGAGTGTGAGTATCTGAGGGAGAGTGTGAGTAACTGAGAGAGAGTGTGAGTAACTGAGAGAGAGAGACAGTGTGAGTAAAGGAGAGAGAGAGTGTGAGTAACTGAGGGAGAGTGTGAGTAACTGAGGGAGAGAGTGTGAGGAACTGAGGGAGAGTGTGAGTAACTGAGAGAGAGTGTGAGTAACAGAGAGAAAGAGTGAGCAACTGGGAGAAGGAGAGTTTGAGTAACTGAGAGTGTGCGTAACTGGGAGAGAGTGTGAGTAACTGAGAGAGAGTGTGAGTAACTGAAGGAGAGTGTGAGTAACTGAGGGAGAGTGTGAGTAACTGACGGAGAGAGTGTGAGTAACTGAGGGAGAGATTATGACTAATTGAGGGAGAGAGTGTGAGTAACTGAGGGAGAGAGTGTGAGTAACTGAGGGAGAGTGTGACTAACAGAGAGAGAGAGTGAGCAACTTGGAGAGGGAGAGTTTGAGTAACTGAGAGTGTGAGTTACTGAGAGAGAGAGACAGTGTGAGTAACAGAGAGAGAGTGTGAGTAACTGAGGGAGAGTGTGAGTAACTGAGGGCGAGTGTGAGTAACTGAGGGAGAGAGTGTGCGTTACTGAGGGAGAGTGTGAGTAACTAAGGGAGAGTGTGTGAGTAACTGAGGGAGAGAGTGTGAGTAACTGGGAGAGAGTGTGAGTAACTGAGAGAGAGTGTGAGTAACTGAGGGAGAGAGCGTGAGTAACTGAGGGAGAGTGTGAGTAACTGGGAGTGAGTGTGAGAAACTGGGAGGCAGTGTGAGTAAATGAGGGTGAGTGTGAGTAACTGAGGGTAAGTGTGAGTTACTGAGGGAGAGATTGTGAGCAACTGAGAGAGAGAGTCATAGAGTCATAGAGTTATACAGCACGGATAGAGGCCCTTCGGCCCATCGTGTCCGCGCCGGCCATCAAGCCCAGTCTACTCTAATCCCATATTCCAGCATTTGGTCCGTAGCCTTGTATGCTATGGCATTTCAAGTGCTCATCCAAATGCTTCTTGAATGTTGTGAGGGTTCCTGCCTCCACAACCCTCTCAGGCAGTGAGTTCCAGACTCCAACCACCCTCTGGGTGAAAAAGTTCTTTCTCAAATCCCCTCTAAACCTCCCGCCTTTTACCTTCAATCTATGTCCCCTTGTTATAGAACCCTCAACGAAGGGAAAAAGCTCCTTAGTATCCATCCTATCTGTGCCCCTCATAATTCTGTACACCTCAATCATGTCCCCCCTCAGCCTCCTCTGCTCCAAGGAAAACAAACCCAATCTTCCCAGTAACTGAGAGAGAGTGTGAATAACTGAGAGAGTGTGAGAAACTGGGAGTGTGAGTAACTGAGGGAGAGTGTAACTGAGGAAGAGTGTGAGTAACTGAGAGAGAGTGTGAGTAACTGACGGAGAGAGTGTGAGCAACTAAGAGTGTGAGTAACTGGGAGAGAGTGTGAGAAACTGGGAGAGAGTGTGAGTAAATGGGAGAGAGTGTGATTTACTGGGAGAGAGTGTGAGTTACTGAGGGAGAGAGTGAGAAACTGGGAGAGAGTGTGAGTAACTGGGAGAGAGTGTGAGAAACTGGGAGAGAGTGTGAGCAACTGAGAGAGAGTGTGAGTAACTGGGAGAGAGTGTGAGAAACTGGGAGAGAGTGTGAGTAACTGGGAGAGAGAGTGAGAAACTGGGAGAGAGTGTGAGTAACTGGGAGAGAGTGTGAGAAACTGGGAGAGAGTGTGAGCAACTGAGAGAGAGTGTGAGTAACTGGGAGAGAGTGTGAGAAACTGGGAGAGAGTGTGAGTAACTGGGAGAGAGTGTGAGTAACTGAGGGAAAGAGGGAGCAACTGGGAGAGGGAGAGTTTGAGGAACAGAGAGTGTGAGTAACTGAGAGAGAGACAGTGTGAGTAACAGAGGGAGAGAGTATGAGTAACTGAGGGAGAGTGTGAGTAACTGAGGGAGAGTGTGAGTAACTGAGAGAGAGTGTGAGTAACTGAGGGAGAGACAGTGTGAGTAACAGAGGGAGAGAGTATGAGTAACTGAGGGAGAGTGTGAGTAATTGAGGGAGAGTGTGAGTAGCTGAGGGAGAGAGTGAGTAACTGGGAGAGAGTGTGAATAACTGAGGGAGAGAGTGTGAGTAACTGAGGGAGAGACAGTGTGAGTAACAGAGGGAGAGAGTATGAGTAACTGAGGGAGAGTGTGAGTAATTGAGGGAGAGTGTGAGTAGCTGAGGGAGAGTGTGAGTAACTGAGGGAGAGAGTGTGAGTAACTGAGGGTGAGTGTGAGTAACTGAGGGAGAGAGTGTGAGTAACTGAGAGAGAATGTGAGTAACTGAGGGAGAGAGTGTGAATAACTGAGAGAGTGTGAGAAACTGGGAGTGTGAGTAACTGAGGGAGAGTGTAACTGAGGAAGAGTGTGAGTAACTGATGGAGAGAGTGTGAGTAAATGAGGGAGAGTGTGAGTAACTGAGTGAGAGAGTGTGAGCAACTGAGAGAGAGTGTGAGTAACTGGGAGAGAGTGTGAGAAACTGGGAGAGAGTGTGAGTAAATGGGAGAGAGTGTGAGTAAATGGGAGAGAGTGTGACTTGCTGGGAGAGAGTGTGAGTTACTGAGGGAGAGAGTGAGCAACTGGGAGAGGGAGAGTTTGAGGAACAGAGAGTGTGAGTAACTGAGAGAGAGACAGTGTGAGTAACAGAGAGAGAAAGTATGAGTAACTGAGGGAGAGTGTGAGTAACTGAGGGAGAGTGTGAGTAACTGAGGGAGAGTGTGAGTAACTGACGGAGAGAGTGTGAGTAACTGAGGGAGAGTGTGATTAACTGAGGGAGAGAGTGTGAGTAACTGAGAGAGAGAGTGTGAGTAACTGAGGGAGAGTGTGAGTAACTGAGAGAGAGTGTGAGTAACTGAGGGAGAGTGTGAGTAACTGAGAGAGAGTGTGAGTAACTGAGGGAGAGTGTGAGTAACTGACGGAGAGAGTGTGAGTAACTGAGGGAGAGTGTGATTAACTGAGGGAGAGAGTGTGAGTAACTGAGAGAGAGAGTGTGAGTAACTGAGGGAGAGTGTGAGTAACTGAGGGAGAGTGTGAGTAACTGACGGAGAGAGTGTGAGTAACTGAGGGAGAGTGTGATTAACTGAGGGAGAGAGTGTGAGTAACTGAGAGAGAGAGTGTGAGTAACTGAGGGAGAGTGTGAGTAACTGAGAGAGAGTGTGAGTAACTGAGGGAGAGTGTGAGTAACTGAGAGAGAGTGTGAGTAACAGAGAGAGAGTGAGCAACTTGGAGAGGGAGAATTGAGTAACTGAGAGTGTGAGTAACTGAGAGAGAGACATTGTGAGTAACAGAGGGAGAGAGTGTGAGTAACTGAGAGAGAGTGTGAGTAACTGAGAGAGAGAGTGTGAGTAGCTGAGGGAGAGTGTGAGCAACTGAGGGAGAGAGTGTGAGTAACTGAGGGAGAGTGTGAGTAACTGAGAGAGAATGTGAGTAACTGAGGGAGAGAATGTGAGTAACTGAGGGAGAGATTGTGAGTAACTGAGAGAGAGTGTGAGTAACTGGGAGAGAGTGTGAGTAACTGAGGGAGAGTGTGAGTAACTGAGGGAGAGTGTGTGAGTAACTGAGGGAGAAAGTGTGAGTAACTGAGAGAGAGTGTGAATAACTGAGATAGTGTGAGAAACTGGGAGTGTGAGTAACTGAGGGAGAGTGTAACTGAGGAAGAATGTGAGTAACTGACGGAGAGAGTGTGAGTAACTGAGGGAGAGTGTGAGTAACTGAGGGAGAGAGTGTGAGCAACTGAGAGAGAGTGTGAGTAACTGGGAGAGAGTGTGAGAAACTGGGAGAGAGTGTGAGTAACTGAGGGAGAGTGTGAGTAACTGAGGGAGAGAGTGTGAGCAACTGAGAGAGAGTGTGAGCAACTGGGAGAGAGTGTGAGAAACTGGGAGAGAGTGTGAGTAACTGAGGGAGAGAGTGCAAATAACTGAGGGAGAGAGTGTGAGTAACTGAGGGATAGACAGTGTGAGTAACAGAGGGAGAGAGTATGAGTAACTGAGGGGGAGTGTGAGTAACTGAGGGAGAGAGTGTGAGTAACTGAGGGAGAGTGTGAGTAACTGAGGGAGAGAGTGTGAGTAACTGAGAGAGAATGTGAGTAACTGAGGGAGAGAATGTGAGTAACTGAGGGAGAGATTGTGAGTAACTGAGAGAGAGTGTGAGTAACTGGGAGAGAGTGTGAGTAACTGAGGGAGAGTGTGAGTAACTGAGGGAGAGAGTGTGAGCAACTGAGAGAGAGTGTGAGTAACTGGGAGAGAGTGTGAGAAACTGGGAGAGAGTGTGAGAAACTGGGAGAGAGTGTGAGTAAATGGGAGAGAGTGTGACTAACTGGGAGAGAGTGTGAGTTACTGAGGGAGAGAGTGAGCAACTGGGAGAGGGAGAGTTTGAGTAACTGAGAGTGTGAGTAACTGAGAGAGAGAGACAGCGTGAGTAACAGAGAGAGAGAGTGTGAGTAACTGAGGGAGAGTGTGAGTAACTGGGAGAGAGTGTGAGTAACTGAGGGAGAGAGTGTGAGTAACTGAGGGAGAGAGTGTGAGTAACTGAGCAAGAGACAGTGTGAGTAACAGAGGGAGAGAGTATGAGTAACTGAGGGAGAGTGTGAGTAACTGAGGGAGAGTGTGAGCAACTGAGAGAGAGTGTGAGTAACTGGGAGAGAGTGTGAATAACTGAGGGAGAGAGTGTGCCTAACTGAGGGAGAGACAGTGTGAGTAACAGAGGGAGAGTGTATGAGTAACTGAGGGAGAGTGTGAGTAATTGAGGGAGAGTGTGAGTAGCTGAGGGAGAGTGTGAGTAACTGAGGGAGAGAGTGTGAGTAACTGAGGGTGAGTGTGAGTAACTGAGGGAGAGAGTGTGAGCAACTGAGGGTGAGTGTGAGTAACTGAGGGAGAGAGTGTGAGTAGCTGAGAGAGAATGTGAGTAACTGAGGGAGAGAGTGTGAATAACTGAGAGAGTGTGAGAAACTGGGAGTGTGAGTAACTGAGGGAGAGAGTGTGAATAACTGAGAGAGTGTGAGAAACTGGGAGTGTGAGTAACTGAGGGAGAGTGTAACTGAGGAAGAGTGTGAGTAGCTGATGGAGAGAGTGTGAGTAAATGAGGGAGAGTGTGAGTAACTGAGGGAGAGAGTGTGAGCAACTGAGAGAGAGTGTGAGTAACTGGGAGAGAGTGTGAGAAACTGGGAGAGAGTGTGAGTAACTGAGGGAGAGAGTGTGAGTAACTGAGGGAGAGAGTGTGAGTAACTGAGGGAGAGAGTGTGAGCAACTGAGAGAGAGTGTGAGCAACTGGGAGAGAGTGTGAGAAACTGGGAGAGAGTGTGAGTAACTGAGGGAGAGAGTGCAAATAACTGAGGGAGAGAGTGTGAGTAACTGAGGGATAGACAGTGTGAGTAACAGAGGGAGAGAGTATGAGTAACTGAGGGGGAGTGTGAGTAACTGAGGGAGAGAGTGTGAGTAACTGAGGGAGAGTGTGAGTAACTGAGGGAGAGAGTGTGAGTAACTGAGAGAGAATGCGAGTAACTGAGGGAGAGAATGTGAGTAACTGAGGGAGAGATTGTGAGTAACTGAGAGAGAGTGTGAGTAACTGAGAGAGAGTGTGAGTAACTGGGAGAGAGTGTGAGTAACTGAGGGAGAGTGTGAGTAACTGAGGGAGAGAGTGTGAGCAACTGAGGGAGAGTGTGAGTAACTGGGAGAGAGTGTGAGAAACTGGGAGAGAGTGTGAGTAAATGGGAGAGAGTGTGACTAACTGGGAGAGAGTGTGAGTTCCTGAGGGAGAGAGTGAGCAACTGGGAGAGGGAGAGTTTGAGTAACTGAGAGTGTGAGTAACTGAGAGAGAGACAGTGTGAGTAACAGAGAGAGAGAGTGTGAGTAACTGAGGGAGAGTGTGAGTAACTGGGAGAGAGTGTGAGTAACTGAGGGAGAGAGTGAGCAACTGGGAGAGGGAGAGTTTGAGGAACAGAGAGTGTGAGTAACTGGGAGAGAGACAGTGTGAGTAACAGAGAGAGAAAGTATGAGTAACTGAGGGAGAGTGTGAGTAACTGAGGGAGAGTGTGAGTAACTGAGGGAGAGTGTGAGTAACTGAGGGAGAGTGTGAGTAACTGACGGAGAGAGTGTGAGTAACTGAGGGAGAGTGTGATTAACTGAGGGAGAGAGTGTGAGTAACTGAGAGAGAGAGTGTGAGTAACTGAGGGAGAGTGTGGGTAACTGAGAGAGAGTGTGAGTAACAGAGAGAGAGTGAGCAACTTGGAGAGGGAGAGTTTGAGTAACTGAGAGTGTGAGTAACTGAGAGAGAGACATTGTGAGTAACAGAGGGAGAGAGTGTGAGTAACTGAGAGAGAGTGTGAGCAACTGGGAGAGAGTGTGAGAAACTGGGAGAGAGTGTGAGTAACTGAGAGAGAGAGTGTGAGTCGCTGAGGGAGAGTGTGAGTAACTGAGGGAGAGAGTGTGAGTAACTGAGAGAGAATGTGAGTAACTGAGGGAGAGTGTGAGTAAATGGGAGAGAGTGTGAGAAGCTGGGAGAGAGTGTGAGTAACTGAGAGAGAGTGTGAGTAACAGAGAGAGAGAGTGAGCAACTGGGAGAGTGAGAGTTTGAGTAACTGAGAGTGTGAGGAACTGAGAGAGAGAGACAGTGTGAGTAACAGAGAGAGAGAGTGTGAGTAACTGAGGGAGAGTGTGAGTAACTGAGAGAGAGTGTGAGTAACTGAGAGAGAGTGTGAGTAACTGGGAGAGAGTGTGAGAAGCAGGGAGAGAGTGTGAGTAACTGCGAGAGAGTGTGAGTAACAGAGAGAGAGAGTGAGCAACTGGGAGAGTGAGAGTTTGAGTAACTGAGGAAGAGTGTGAGTAACTGAGGGAGAGAGAGGGAGTAACTGAGGGAGAGAGTGTGAGAAACTGGGAGAGAGTGTGAGTAACTGAGGGAGAGAGTGCAAATAACTGAGAGAGAGTGTGAGTAACTGAGAGAGAGTGTGAGCAACTGGGAGAGAGTGTGAGAAACTGGGAGAGAGTATGAGTAACTGCGAGAGAGTGTGAGTAACTGAGGGAGAGAGTGAGCAACTGGGAGAGGGAGAGTTTGAGGAACAGAGAGTGTGAGTAACTGGGAGAGAGACAGTGTGAGTAACAGAGGGAGAGAGTATGAGTAACTGAGGGAGAGTGTGAGTAACTGAGGGAGAGTGTGAGTAACTGAGGGAGAGTGTGAGTAACTGAGGGAGAGTGTGAGTAACTGAGAGAGTGTGTGAGTAACTGAGGGAGAGAGTGAGCAACTGGGAGAGGGAGAGTTTGAGGAACAGAGAGTGTGAGTAACTGGGAGAGAGACAGTGTGAGTAACAGAGAGAGAAAGTATGAGTAACTGAGGGAGAGTGTGAGTAACTGAGGGAGAGTGTGAGTAACTGAGGGAGTGTGTGAGTAACTGAGGGAGAGTGTGAGTAACTGACGGAGAGAGTGTGAGTAACTGAGGGAGAGTGTGAGTAACTGAGGGAGAGAGTGTGAGTAACTGAGAGGGAGAGTGTGAGTAACTGAGGGAGAGTGTGAGTAACTGAGAGAGAGTGTGAGTAACAGAGAGAGAGTGAGCAAGTTGGAGAGGGAGAGTTTGAGTAACTGAGAGTGTGAGTAACTGAGAGAGAGAGACAGTGTGAGTAACAGAGGGAGAGAGTGTGAGTTACTGAGAGAGAGTGTGAGCAACTGGGAGAGAGTGTGAGAAACTGGGAGAGAGTGTGAGTAACAGAAAGAGAGAGTGTGATCAACTGGGTGAGGGAGAGTTTGTGTAACAGAGAGAGAGAATGTGAGTAACTGAGGGAGAGTGTGAGTAACAGAGAGAGAGAGAGTGTGAGTAACTGAGAGAGAGTGTGAGTAACTGAGAGAGAGTGTGAGTAACTGGGAGAGAGTATGAGTAACTGAGAGGGAGTGTGAGTAACAGAGAGAGAGTGTGAGTAACTGAGGGAGAGTGTGAGTAACTGAGAGAGAGTGTGAGTAACCGAGAGTGTGAGTAACTGGGAGAGAGTGTGAGTAATTGAGGGAGTGTGAGTAACTGGGAGAGAGTGTGAGTAATTGAGGGAGTGTGAGTAACTGGGAGAGAGTGTGAGCAACTGGGAGCTAGTGTGAGTAACAGAGAGAGTGTGAGTAACTGGGAGAGAGTGTGAGTAACTGAGAGAGAGTGTGAGCAACCTGGAGAGAGTGTGAGTGACAGAGAAAGTGTGAGTAACTGGGAGAGAGTGTGAGCAACTGAGGGTGAGTGTGAGTAACTGAGGGAGAGAGTGTGAGTAGCTGAGAGAGAATGTGAGTAACTGAGGGAGAGAGTGTGAATAACTGAGAGAGTGTGAGAAACTGGGAGTGTGAGTAACTGAGGGAGAGAGTGTGAATAACTGAGAGAGTGTGAGAAACTGGGAGTGTGAGTAACTGAGGGAGAGTGTAACTGAGGAAGAGTGTGAGTAGCTGATGGAGAGAGTGTGAGTAAATGAGGGAGAGTGTGAGTAACTGAGGGAGAGAGTGTGAGCAACTGAGAGAGAGTGTGAGTAACTGGGAGAGAGTGTGAGAAACTGGGAGAGAGTGTGAGTAACTGAGGGAGAGAGTGTGAGTAACTGAGGGAGAGAGTGTGAGTAACTGAGGGAGAGAGTGTGAGCAACTGAGAGAGAGTGTGAGCAACTGGGAGAGAGTGTGAGAAACTGGGAGAGAGTGTGAGTAACTGAGGGAGAGAGTGCAAATAACTGAGGGAGAGAGTGTGAGTAACTGAGGGATAGACAGTGTGAGTAACAGAGGGAGAGAGTATGAGTAACTGAGGGGGAGTGTGAGTAACTGAGGGAGAGAGTGTGAGTAACTGAGGGAGAGTGTGAGTAACTGAGGGAGAGAGTGTGAGTAACTGAGAGAGAATGCGAGTAACTGAGGGAGAGAATGTGAGTAACTGAGGGAGAGATTGTGAGTAACTGAGAGAGAGTGTGAGTAACTGAGAGAGAGTGTGAGTAACTGGGAGAGAGTGTGAGTAACTGAGGGAGAGTGTGAGTAACTGAGGGAGAGAGTGTGAGCAACTGAGGGAGAGTGTGAGTAACTGGGAGAGAGTGTGAGAAACTGGGAGAGAGTGTGAGTAAATGGGAGAGAGTGTGACTAACTGGGAGAGAGTGTGAGTTCCTGAGGGAGAGAGTGAGCAACTGGGAGAGGGAGAGTTTGAGTAACTGAGAGTGTGAGTAACTGAGAGAGAGACAGTGTGAGTAACAGAGAGAGAGAGTGTGAGTAACTGAGGGAGAGTGTGAGTAACTGGGAGAGAGTGTGAGTAACTGAGGGAGAGAGTGAGCAACTGGGAGAGGGAGAGTTTGAGGAACAGAGAGTGTGAGTAACTGGGAGAGAGACAGTGTGAGTAACAGAGAGAGAAAGTATGAGTAACTGAGGGAGAGTGTGAGTAACTGAGGGAGAGTGTGAGTAACTGAGGGAGAGTGTGAGTAACTGAGGGAGAGTGTGAGTAACTGACGGAGAGAGTGTGAGTAACTGAGGGAGAGTGTGATTAACTGAGGGAGAGAGTGTGAGTAACTGAGAGAGAGAGTGTGAGTAACTGAGGGAGAGTGTGGGTAACTGAGAGAGAGTGTGAGTAACTGAGAGAGAGTGTGAGTAACTGGGAGAGAGTGTGAGAAGCAGGGAGAGAGTGTGAGTAACTGCGAGAGAGTGTGAGTAACAGAGAGAGAGAGTGAGCAACTGGGAGAGTGAGAGTTTGAGTAACTGAGGAAGAGTGTGAGTAACTGAGGGAGAGAGAGGGAGTAACTGAGGGAGAGAGTGTGAGAAACTGGGAGAGAGTGTGAGTAACTGAGGGAGAGAGTGCAAATAACTGAGAGAGAGTGTGAGTAACTGAGAGAGAGTGTGAGCAACTGGGAGAGAGTGTGAGAAACTGGGAGAGAGTATGAGTAACTGCGAGAGAGTGTGAGTAACTGAGGGAGAGAGTGAGCAACTGGGAGAGGGAGAGTTTGAGGAACAGAGAGTGTGAGTAACTGGGAGAGAGACAGTGTGAGTAACAGAGGGAGAGAGTATGAGTAACTGAGGGAGAGTGTGAGTAACTGAGGGAGAGTGTGAGTAACTGAGGGAGAGTGTGAGTAACTGAGGGAGAGTGTGAGTAACTGAGAGAGTGTGTGAGTAACTGAGGGAGAGAGTGAGCAACTGGGAGAGGGAGAGTTTGAGGAACAGAGAGTGTGAGTAACTGGGAGAGAGACAGTGTGAGTAACAGAGAGAGAAAGTATGAGTAACTGAGGGAGAGTGTGAGTAACTGAGGGAGAGTGTGAGTAACTGAGGGAGTGTGTGAGTAACTGAGGGAGAGTGTGAGTAACTGACGGAGAGAGTGTGAGTAACTGAGGGAGAGTGTGAGTAACTGAGGGAGAGAGTGTGAGTAACTGAGAGGGAGAGTGTGAGTAACTGAGGGAGAGTGTGAGTAACTGAGAGAGAGTGTGAGTAACAGAGAGAGAGTGAGCAAGTTGGAGAGGGAGAGTTTGAGTAACTGAGAGTGTGAGTAACTGAGAGAGAGAGACAGTGTGAGTAACAGAGGGAGAGAGTGTGAGTTACTGAGAGAGAGTGTGAGCAACTGGGAGAGAGTGTGAGAAACTGGGAGAGAGTGTGAGTAACAGAAAGAGAGAGTGTGATCAACTGGGTGAGGGAGAGTTTGTGTAACAGAGAGAGAGAATGTGAGTAACTGAGGGAGAGTGTGAGTAACAGAGAGAGAGAGAGTGTGAGTAACTGAGAGAGAGTGTGAGTAACTGAGAGAGAGTGTGAGTAACTGGGAGAGAGTATGAGTAACTGAGAGGGAGTGTGAGTAACAGAGAGAGAGTGTGAGTAACTGAGGGAGAGTGTGAGTAACTGAGAGAGAGTGTGAGTAACCGAGAGTGTGAGTAACTGGGAGAGAGTGTGAGTAATTGAGGGAGTGTGAGTAACTGGGAGAGAGTGTGAGTAATTGAGGGAGTGTGAGTAACTGGGAGAGAGTGTGAGCAACTGGGAGCTAGTGTGAGTAACAGAGAGAGTGTGAGTAACTGGGAGAGAGTGTGAGTAACTGAGAGAGAGTGTGAGCAACCTGGAGAGAGTGTGAGTGACAGAGAAAGTGTGAGTAACTGGGAGAGAGTGTGAGCAACTGAGGGTGAGTGTGAGTAACTGAGGGAGAGAGTGTGAGTAGCTGAGAGAGAATGTGAGTAACTGAGGGAGAGAGTGTGAATAACTGAGAGAGTGTGAGAAACTGGGAGTGTGAGTAACTGAGGGAGAGAGTGTGAATAACTGAGAGAGTGTGAGAAACTGGGAGTGTGAGTAACTGAGGGAGAGTGTAACTGAGGAAGAGTGTGAGTAGCTGATGGAGAGAGTGTGAGTAAATGAGGGAGAGTGTGAGTAACTGAGGGAGAGAGTGTGAGCAACTGAGAGAGAGTGTGAGTAACTGGGAGAGAGTGTGAGAAACTGGGAGAGAGTGTGAGTAACTGAGGGAGAGAGTGTGAGTAACTGAGGGAGAGAGTGTGAGTAACTGAGGGAGAGAGTGTGAGCAACTGAGAGAGAGTGTGAGCAACTGGGAGAGAGTGTGAGAAACTGGGAGAGAGTGTGAGTAACTGAGGGAGAGAGTGCAAATAACTGAGGGAGAGAGTGTGAGTAACTGAGGGATAGACAGTGTGAGTAACAGAGGGAGAGAGTATGAGTAACTGAGGGGGAGTGTGAGTAACTGAGGGAGAGAGTGTGAGTAACTGAGGGAGAGTGTGAGTAACTGAGGGAGAGAGTGTGAGTAACTGAGAGAGAATGCGAGTAACTGAGGGAGAGAATGTGAGTAACTGAGGGAGAGATTGTGAGTAACTGAGAGAGAGTGTGAGTAACTGAGAGAGAGTGTGAGTAACTGGGAGAGAGTGTGAGTAACTGAGGGAGAGTGTGAGTAACTGAGGGAGAGAGTGTGAGCAACTGAGGGAGAGTGTGAGTAACTGGGAGAGAGTGTGAGAAACTGGGAGAGAGTGTGAGTAAATGGGAGAGAGTGTGACTAACTGGGAGAGAGTGTGAGTTCCTGAGGGAGAGAGTGAGCAACTGGGAGAGGGAGAGTTTGAGTAACTGAGAGTGTGAGTAACTGAGAGAGAGACAGTGTGAGTAACAGAGAGAGAGAGTGTGAGTAACTGAGGGAGAGTGTGAGTAACTGGGAGAGAGTGTGAGTAACTGAGGGAGAGAGTGAGCAACTGGGAGAGGGAGAGTTTGAGGAACAGAGAGTGTGAGTAACTGGGAGAGAGACAGTGTGAGTAACAGAGAGAGAAAGTATGAGTAACTGAGGGAGAGTGTGAGTAACTGAGGGAGAGTGTGAGTAACTGAGGGAGAGTGTGAGTAACTGAGGGAGAGTGTGAGTAACTGACGGAGAGAGTGTGAGTAACTGAGGGAGAGTGTGATTAACTGAGGGAGAGAGTGTGAGTAACTGAGAGAGAGAGTGTGAGTAACTGAGGGAGAGTGTGGGTAACTGAGAGAGAGTGTGAGTAACAGAGAGAGAGTGAGCAACTTGGAGAGGGAGAGTTTGAGTAACTGAGAGTGTGAGTAACTGAGAGAGAGACATTGTGAGTAACAGAGGGAGAGAGTGTGAGTAACTGAGAGAGAGTGTGAGCAACTGGGAGAGAGTGTGAGAAACTGGGAGAGAGTGTGAGTAACTGAGAGAGAGAGTGTGAGTCGCTGAGGGAGAGTGTGAGTAACTGAGGGAGAGAGTGTGAGTAACTGAGAGAGAATGTGAGTAACTGAGGGAGAGTGTGAGTAAATGGGAGAGAGTGTGAGAAGCTGGGAGAGAGTGTGAGTAACTGAGAGAGAGTGTGAGTAACAGAGAGAGAGAGTGAGCAACTGGGAGAGTGAGAGTTTGAGTAACTGAGAGTGTGAGGAACTGAGAGAGAGAGACAGTGTGAGTAACAGAGAGAGAGAGTGTGAGTAACTGAGGGAGAGTGTGAGTAACTGAGAGAGAGTGTGAGTAACTGAGAGAGAGTGTGAGTAACTGGGAGAGAGTGTGAGAAGCAGGGAGAGAGTGTGAGTAACTGCGAGAGAGTGTGAGTAACAGAGAGAGAGAGTGAGCAACTGGGAGAGTGAGAGTTTGAGTAACTGAGGAAGAGTGTGAGTAACTGAGGGAGAGAGAGGGAGTAACTGAGGGAGAGAGTGTGAGAAACTGGGAGAGAGTGTGAGTAACTGAGGGAGAGAGTGCAAATAACTGAGAGAGAGTGTGAGTAACTGAGAGAGAGTGTGAGCAACTGGGAGAGAGTGTGAGAAACTGGGAGAGAGTATGAGTAACTGCGAGAGAGTGTGAGTAACTGAGGGAGAGAGTGAGCAACTGGGAGAGGGAGAGTTTGAGGAACAGAGAGTGTGAGTAACTGGGAGAGAGACAGTGTGAGTAACAGAGGGAGAGAGTATGAGTAACTGAGGGAGAGTGTGAGTAACTGAGGGAGAGTGTGAGTAACTGAGGGAGAGTGTGAGTAACTGAGGGAGAGTGTGAGTAACTGAGAGAGTGTGTGAGTAACTGAGGGAGAGAGTGAGCAACTGGGAGAGGGAGAGTTTGAGGAACAGAGAGTGTGAGTAACTGGGAGAGAGACAGTGTGAGTAACAGAGAGAGAAAGTATGAGTAACTGAGGGAGAGTGTGAGTAACTGAGGGAGAGTGTGAGTAACTGAGGGAGTGTGTGAGTAACTGAGGGAGAGTGTGAGTAACTGACGGAGAGAGTGTGAGTAACTGAGGGAGAGTGTGAGTAACTGAGGGAGAGAGTGTGAGTAACTGAGAGGGAGAGTGTGAGTAACTGAGGGAGAGTGTGAGTAACTGAGAGAGAGTGTGAGTAACAGAGAGAGAGTGAGCAAGTTGGAGAGGGAGAGTTTGAGTAACTGAGAGTGTGAGTAACTGAGAGAGAGAGACAGTGTGAGTAACAGAGGGAGAGAGTGTGAGTTACTGAGAGAGAGTGTGAGCAACTGGGAGAGAGTGTGAGAAACTGGGAGAGAGTGTGAGTAACAGAAAGAGAGAGTGTGATCAACTGGGTGAGGGAGAGTTTGTGTAACAGAGAGAGAGAATGTGAGTAACTGAGGGAGAGTGTGAGTAACAGAGAGAGAGAGAGTGTGAGTAACTGAGAGAGAGTGTGAGTAACTGAGAGAGAGTGTGAGTAACTGGGAGAGAGTATGAGTAACTGAGAGGGAGTGTGAGTAACAGAGAGAGAGTGTGAGTAACTGAGGGAGAGTGTGAGTAACTGAGAGAGAGTGTGAGTAACCGAGAGTGTGAGTAACTGGGAGAGAGTGTGAGTAATTGAGGGAGTGTGAGTAACTGGGAGAGAGTGTGAGTAATTGAGGGAGTGTGAGTAACTGGGAGAGAGTGTGAGCAACTGGGAGCTAGTGTGAGTAACAGAGAGAGTGTGAGTAACTGGGAGAGAGTGTGAGTAACTGAGAGAGAGTGTGAGCAACCTGGAGAGAGTGTGAGTGACAGAGAAAGTGTGAGTAACTGGGAGAGAGTGTGAGTAACTGAGGGAGAGTGTCAGTAACTGAGGGAGAGTGTGAGTAAATGAGGGAGAGTGAGTAACTGAGGGAGAGTGTGTAACTGAGGGAGAGTGTCAGTAACTGAGGGAGAGTGTGAGTAACTGCGGGAGAGTGTGAGAAACTGAGGGAGAGAGTGTGAGTAACTGAGAGAGAGTGAGTAACTGAGGGAGAGAGTGTGAGTAACTGAGGGAGCGTATGAGTAACTGGGCGAGAGTGTGAGTAACTGGGAGAGAGTGTGAGTAACAGAAAGAGAGAGTGTGATCAACTGGGTGAGGGAGAGTTTGTGTAACAGAGAGAGAGAATGTGAGTAACTGAGGGAGAGTGTGAGTAACAGAGAGAGAGAGAGTGTGAGTAACTGAGAGAGAGTGTGAGTAACTGAGAGAGAGTGTGAGTAACTGGGAGAGAGTATGAGTAACTGAGAGGGAGTGTGAGTAACAGAGAGAGAGTGTGAGTAACTGAGGGAGAGTGTGAGTAACCGAGAGTGTGAGTAACTGGGAGAGAGTGTGAGTAACTGGGAGAGAGTGTGAGTAACTGAGAGAGAGTGTGAGTAACCGAGAGTGTGAGTAACTGGGAGAGAGTGTGAGTAATTGAGGGAGTGTGAGTAACTGGGAGAGAGTGTGAGTAATTGAGGGAGTGTGAGTAACTGGGAGACAGTGTGAGCAACTGGGAGCTAGTGTGAGTAACAGAGAGAGTGTGAGTAACTGGGAGAGAGTGTGAGGAACTGGGAGAGAGTGTGAGCAACTGGGAGAGAGTGTGAGGAACTGGGAGAGAGTGTGAGTAACTGGGAGAGAGAGTGTGAGTAACAGAGAGAGTGGGAGGAACTGGGGGAGAGTGTGAGTAACTGGGAGAGAGTGTGAGTAACAGAGAGATTGTGAGTAACTGGGAGAGAGTGTGAGGAACTGAGAGAGTGTGAGTAACTGGGAGAGAGTGTGAGCAACTGGGAGAGAGTGTGAGAAACTGGGAGAGAGTGTGAGTAACAGAAAGAGAGAGTGTGATCAACTGGGTGAGGGAGAGTTTGTGTAACAGAGAGAGAGAATGTGAGTAACTGAGGGAGAGTGTGAGTAACAGAGAGAGAGAGAGTGTGAGTGACTGAGAGAGAGTGTGAGTAACTGAGAGAGAGTGTGAGTAACTGGGAGAGAGTATGAGTAACTGAGAGGGAGTGTGAGTAACAGAGAGAGAGTGTGAGTAACTGAGGGAGAGTGTGAGTAACTGAGAGAGAGTGTGAGTAACCGAGAGTGTGAGTAACTGGGAGAGAGTGTGAGTAATTGAGGGAGTGTGAGTAACTGGGAGAGAGTGTGAGTAATTGAGGGAGTGTGAGTAACTGGGAGAGAGTGTGAGCAACTGGGAGCTAGTGTGAGTAACAGAGAGAGTGTGAGTAACTGGGAGAGAGTGTGAGTAACTGAGAGAGAGTGTGAGCAACCTGGAGAGAGTGTGAGTGACAGAGAAAGTGTGAGTAACTGGGAGAGAGTGTGAGTAACTGAGGGAGAGTGTCAGTAACTGAGGGAGAGTGTGAGTAAATGAGGGAGAGTGAGTAACTGAGGGAGAGTGTGTAACTGAGGGAGAGTGTCAGTAACTGAGGGAGAGTGTGAGTAACTGCGGGAGAGTGTGAGAAACTGAGGGAGAGAGTGTGAGTAACTGAGAGAGAGTGAGTAACTGAGGGAGAGAGTGTGAGTAACTGAGGGAGCGTATGAGTAACTGGGCGAGAGTGTGAGTAACTGGGAGAGAGTGTGAGTAACAGAAAGAGAGAGTGTGATCAACTGGGTGAGGGAGAGTTTGTGTAACAGAGAGAGAGAATGTGAGTAACTGAGGGAGAGTGTGAGTAACAGAGAGAGAGAGAGTGTGAGTAACTGAGAGAGAGTGTGAGTAACTGAGAGAGAGTGTGAGTAACTGGGAGAGAGTATGAGTAACTGAGAGGGAGTGTGAGTAACAGAGAGAGAGTGTGAGTAACTGAGGGAGAGTGTGAGTAACCGAGAGTGTGAGTAACTGGGAGAGAGTGTGAGTAACTGGGAGAGAGTGTGAGTAACTGAGAGAGAGTGTGAGTAACCGAGAGTGTGAGTAACTGGGAGAGAGTGTGAGTAATTGAGGGAGTGTGAGTAACTGGGAGAGAGTGTGAGTAATTGAGGGAGTGTGAGTAACTGGGAGACAGTGTGAGCAACTGGGAGCTAGTGTGAGTAACAGAGAGAGTGTGAGTAACTGGGAGAGAGTGTGAGGAACTGGGAGAGAGTGTGAGCAACTGGGAGAGAGTGTGAGGAACTGGGAGAGAGTGTGAGTAACTGGGAGAGAGAGTGTGAGTAACAGAGAGAGTGGGAGGAACTGGGGGAGAGTGTGAGTAACTGGGAGAGAGTGTGAGTAACAGAGAGATTGTGAGTAACTGGGAGAGAGTGTGAGGAACTGAGAGAGTGTGAGTAACTGGGAGAGAGTGTGAGCAACTGGGAGAGAGTGTGAGGAACTGGGTGAGAGTGTGAGTAACTGGGAGAGAGAGTGTGAGTAACAGAGAGAGTGGGAGGAACTGGGGGAGAGTGTGAGTAACTGGGAGAGAGTGTGAGTAACAGAGAGATTGTGAGTAACTGGGAGAGAGTGTGAGTAACTGGGAGAGAGTGTGAGGAACTGAGAGAGTGTGAGTAACTGGGAGAGAGTGTGAGCAACTGGGAGAGAGTGTGAGGAACTGGGAGAGAGTATGAGTAACAGAGAGAGTGTGAGTAACTGGGAGAGAGAGTGTGAGGAACTGGGAGAGAGTGTGAGCAACTGGGAGAGAGAGTGTGAGTAACTGGGAGAGAGTGTGAGGAACTGGGAGAGAGTGTGAGTAACTGGGAGAGAGAGTGTGAGCAACTGGGAGAGAGTGTGAGTAACAGAGAGAGTGTGAGGAACTGAGAGAGAGTGTGAGTAACTGGGAGAGAGTGTGAGTAACTGAGAGAGAGAGTGTGAGTAACTGAAGGAGATTGTGAGTAACTGAGAGTGTGAGTAACTGGGAGAGAGTGTGAGTAACTGAGAGAGAGAGAGTGTGAGTAACTGAGAGAGAGAGAGTGTGAGTAACTGAGAGAGAGTGTGAGTAACTGAGAGAGAGTGTGAGTAACCGAGAGTGTGAGTAACTGGGAGAGAGTGTGAGTAATTGAGGGAGTGTGAGTAACTGGGAGAGAGTGTGAGTAATTGAGGGAGTGTGAGTAACTGGGAGAGAGTGTGAGCAACTGGGAGCTAGTGTGAGTAACAGAGAGAGTGTGAGTAACTGGGAGAGAGTGTGAGTAACTGAGAGAGAGTGTGAGCAACCTGGAGAGAGTGTGAGTGACAGAGAAAGTGTGAGTAACTGGGAGAGAGTGTGAGTAACTGAGGGAGAGTGTCAGTAACTGAGGGAGAGTGTGAGTAAATGAGGGAGAGTGAGTAACTGAGGGAGAGTGTGTAACTGAGGTAGAGTGTCAGTAACTGAGGGAGAGTGTGAGTAACTGCGGGAGAGTGTGAGAAACTGAGGGAGAGAGTGTGAGTAACTGAGAGAGAGTGAGTAACTGAGGGAGAGAGTGTGAGTAACTGAGGGAGCGTATGAGTAACTGGGCGAGAGTGTGAGTAACTGGGAGAGAGTGTGAGTAACAGAAAGAGAGAGTGTGATCAACTGGGTGAGGGAGAGTTTGTGTAACAGAGAGAGAGAATGTGAGTAACTGAGGGAGAGTGTGAGTAACAGAGAGAGAGAGAGTGTGAGTAACTGAGAGAGAGTGTGAGTAACTGAGAGAGAGTGTGAGTAACTGGGAGAGAGTATGAGTAACTGAGAGGGAGTGTGAGTAACAGAGAGAGAGTGTGAGTAACTGAGGGAGAGTGTGAGTAACCGAGAGTGTGAGTAACTGGGAGAGAGTGTGAGTAACTGGGAGAGAGTGTGAGTAACTGAGAGAGAGTGTGAGTAACCGAGAGTGTGAGTAACTGGGAGAGAGTGTGAGTAATTGAGGGAGTGTGAGTAACTGGGAGAGAGTGTGAGTAATTGAGGGAGTGTGAGTAACTGGGAGAGAGTGTGAGCAACTGGGAGCTAGTGTGAGTAACAGAGAGAGTGTGAGTAACTGGGAGAGAGTGTGAGGAACTGGGAGAGAGTGTGAGCAACTGGGAGAGAGTGTGAGGAACTGGGAGAGAGTGTGAGTAACTGGGAGAGAGAGTGTGAGTAACAGAGAGAGTGGGAGGAACTGGGGGAGAGTGTGAGTAACTGGGAGAGAGTGTGAGTAACAGAGAGATTGTGAGTAACTGGGAGAGAGTGTGAGTAACTGGGAGAGAGTGTGAGGAACTGAGAGAGTGTGAGTAACTGGGAGAGAGTGTGAGCAACTGGGAGAGAGTGTGAGGAACTGGGAGAGAGTATGAGTAACAGAGAGAGTGTGAGTAACTGGGAGAGAGAGTGTGAGGAACTGGGAGAGAGTGTGAGCAACTGGGAGAGAGAGTGTGAGTAACTGGGAGAGAGTGTGAGGAACTGGGAGAGAGTGTGAGTAACTGGGAGAGAGAGTGTGAGCAACTGGGAGAGAGTGTGAGTAACAGAGAGAGTGTGAGGAACTGAGAGAGAGTGTGAGTAACTGGGAGAGAGTGTGAGTAACTGAGAGAGAGAGTGTGAGTAACTGAAGGAGATTGTGAGTAACTGAGAGTGTGAGTAACTGGGAGAGAGTGTGAGTAACTGAGAGAGAGAGAGTGTGAGTAACTGAGAGTGTGAGTAACTGGGAGAGAGTGTGAGTAATTGAGGGAGTGTGAGTAACTGGGAGAGAGTGTGAGCAACTGGGAGATAGTGTGAGTAACTGAGAGAGTGTGAGTAACTGGCAGAGAGTGTGAGGAACTGGGAGAGAGTGTGAGCAACTGGGAGAGGGTGTGAGGAACTGGGAGAGAGTGTGAGGAACTGGGGGAGAGTGAGTAACTGAGGGAGAGAGTGTGAGTAACTGAGAGAGAGTGTGTAACTGCGGGAGAGAGTGTGAGTAACTGAGAGAGAGTGTGAGTTACTGAGGGATAGTGTGACTAACAGAGAGAGTGTGATTAACTCAGGGAGAGTGTGAGTAACTGAGAGTGTGAGTAACTGGGAGAGAGTGTGAGTAACTGGGAGAGAGTGAGAGGAACTGGGAGAGAGTATGAGTAACAGAGAGAGTGTGAGTAACTGGGCGAGGGTGTGAGTAACAGAGAGAGAGTGAGCAACTGTGTGAGGGAGAGTTTGAGTAACAGAGAGAGAGAGTGTGAGTAACTGAGGGAGAGTGTGAGTAACTGGGAGAGAGTGAGAGGAACTGGGAGAGAGTATGAGTAACAGAGAGAGTGTGAGTAACTGGGCGAGAGTGTGAGTAACAGAGAGAGAGTGAGCAACTGTGTGAGGGAGAGTTTGAGTAACAGAGAGAGAGAGTGTGAGTAACTGAGGGAGAGTGTGAGTAACTGAGGGAGAGAGTATGCGTAACTGGGGGAGAGTGTGAGTAACTGAGAGTGTGAGTAACTGGGAGAGAGTGTGAGTCACAGAGAGAGACAGTGTGAGTAACTGAGGGAGAGTGTCAGTAACTGAGAGTGTGAGTAACTTGCAGAGAGTGTGAGCAAATGGGAGAGAGTGTGAGGAACTGGGAGAGAGTGTGAGTAACAGAGAGAGTGTGAGTAACTGAGAGAGAGTGTGAGTAACTGAGAGAGAGAGTGTGAGTAACTGAGAGAGAGTGTGTAACTGAGGGAGAGAGTGTGAGTAACTGAGAGAGAGTGTGAGTTACTGAGGGAGAGTGTGACGAACAGAGAGAGTGTGATTAACTCAGGGAGAGTGTGAGTAACTGAGAGTGTGAGTAACTGGGAGAGAGTGTGAGTAACTGGGAGAGAGTGAGAGGAACTGGGAGAGAGTATGAGTAACAGAGAGAGTGTGAGTAACTGGGCGAGAGTGTGAGTAACAGAGAGAGAGTGAGCAACTGTGTGAGGGAGAGTTTGAGTAACAGAGAGAGAGAGTGTGAGTAACTGAGGGAGAGTGTGAGTAACAGAGAGAGAGAGTGTGTGTGAGTAACTGAGAGAGAGCGTGAGTAACTGAGGGAGAGTGTGAGTAACTGAGGGAGAGAGTGTGCGTAACTGAGGGAGAGTGTGAGTAACTGAGAGTGTGAGTAACTGAGAGAGAGAGTGTGAGTAACTGAGGGAGATTGTGAGGAACTGGGAGAGAGTGTGAGTAACAGAAGGAGTATGAGTAACTGGGAGAGAGTGTGAGTAACTGGGAGAGAGAGTGAGTAACTGAGGGAGAGTGTGAGTGACTGGGAGAGAGTGTGAGTAACTGGGAGAGAGTGTGAGTAACTGAGGGAGAGTGTGAGTAACAGAGAGAGTGTGAGTAACTGAGAGAGGGAGAGCGTGAGTAACGAGGGAGTGTGTGAGTAACTGAGGGAGAGAGTATGCGTAACTGAGGGAGAGTGTGAGTAACTGAGAGTGTGAGTAACTGGGAGAGAGTGTGAGCTAATGGGAGAGAGTGTGAGGAACTGGGAGAGAGTGTGAGTAACAGAGAGAGTGTGAGTAACTGAGAGAGAGTGTGAGTAACTGAGAGAGAGAGTGTGAGTAACTGAGAGAGAGTGTGAGTCACTGAGAGAGAGTGTGAGCAACTGGGAGCGAGAGTGTGAGCAACTGGGAGAGAGTGTGAGTAACAGAGAAAGTGTGAGTAACTGAGAGAGAGTGTGAGTAACAGAGTGTGAATAACTGGGAGAGAGAGTGAGCAACTGGGGAGAGAGAGTGTGAGCAACTGGGCGACAGTGTGAATAACAGTGAGAGAGAGAGTGTGAGTAACTGAGGGAGAGTGTGAGTAACTGAGGGAGAGTGTGAGTAACTGGGAGAGAGTGTGAGTAATTGAGGGAGTGTGAGTAACTGGGAGAGAGTGTGAGCAACTGGGAGAGAGTGTGAGTAACTGAGGGAGAGTTTGAGTAACTGAGGGAGAGTGTGAGTAACTGGGAGAGAGTGTGAGTAATTGAGGGAGTGTGAGTAACTGGGAGAGAGTGTGAGTAACTGGGAGAGATTGTGAGCAACTGACAGAGAGTGTGAGTAACTGAGGGTGAGTGTGAGTAACTGGGAGAGAGTGTGAGTAATTGAGGGAGTGTGAGTAACTGGGAGAGAGTGTGAGTAACTGAGGGAGAGTGTCAGTAACTGAGGGAGAGTGTCAGTAACTGAGGGAGAGTGTGAGTAACTGCGGGAGAGTGTGAGAAACTGAGGGAGAGAGTGTGAGTAACTGAGAGAGAGTGAGTAACTGAGGGAGAGAGTGTGAGTAACTGAGGGAGCGTATGAGTAACTGGGCGAGAGTGTGAGTAACTGGGAGAGAGTGTGAGTAACAGAAAGAGAGAGTGTGATCAACTGGGTGAGGGAGAGTTTGTGTAACAGAGAGAGAGAATGTGAGTAACTGAGGGAGAGTGTGAGTAACAGAGAGAGAGAGAGTGTGAGTAACTGAGAGAGAGTGTGAGTAACTGAGAGAGAGTGTGAGTAACTGGGAGAGAGTATGAGTAACTGAGAGGGAGTGTGAGTAACAGAGAGAGAGTGTGAGTAACTGAGGGAGAGTGTGAGTAACCGAGAGTGTGAGTAACTGGGAGAGAGTGTGAGTAACTGGGAGAGAGTGTGAGTAACTGAGAGAGAGTGTGAGTAACCGAGAGTGTGAGTAACTGGGAGAGAGTGTGAGTAATTGAGGGAGTGTGAGTAACTGGGAGAGAGTGTGAGTAATTGAGGGAGTGTGAGTAACTGGGAGACAGTGTGAGCAACTGGGAGCTAGTGTGAGTAACAGAGAGAGTGTGAGTAACTGGGAGAGAGTGTGAGGAACTGGGAGAGAGTGTGAGCAACTGGGAGAGAGTGTGAGGAACTGGGAGAGAGTGTGAGTAACTGGGAGAGAGAGTGTGAGTAACAGAGAGAGTGGGAGGAACTGGGGGAGAGTGTGAGTAACTGGGAGAGAGTGTGAGTAACAGAGAGATTGTGAGTAACTGGGAGAGAGTGTGAGGAACTGAGAGAGTGTGAGTAACTGGGAGAGAGTGTGAGCAACTGGGAGAGAGTGTGAGGAACTGGGTGAGAGTGTGAGTAACTGGGAGAGAGAGTGTGAGTAACAGAGAGAGTGGGAGGAACTGGGGGAGAGTGTGAGTAACTGGGAGAGAGTGTGAGTAACAGAGAGATTGTGAGTAACTGGGAGAGAGTGTGAGTAACTGGGAGAGAGTGTGAGTAACTGAGAGAGAGAGTGTGAGTAACTGAAGGAGATTGTGAGTAACTGAGAGTGTGAGTAACTGGGAGAGAGTGTGAGTAACTGAGAGAGAGAGAGTGTGAGTAACTGAGAGAGAGAGAGTGTGAGTAACTGAGAGAGAGTGTGAGTAACTGAGAGAGAGTGTGAGTAACTGGGAGAGAGAGTGTGAGTAACTGGGAGAGAGTGTGAGGAACTGGGAGAGAGTGTGAGTAACTGGGAGAGAGAGTGTGAGGAACTGGGAGAGAGTGTGAGCAACTGGGAGAGAGAGTGTGAGTAACTGGGAGAGAGTGTGAGGAACTGGGAGAGAGTGTGAGTAACTGGGAGAGAGAGTGTGAGCAACTGGGAGAGAGTGTGAGTAACAGAGAGAGTGTGAGGAACTGAGAGAGAGTGTGAGTAACTGGGAGAGAGTGTGAGTAACTGAGAGAGAGAGTGTGAGTAACTGAAGGAGATTGTGAGTAACTGAGAGTGTGAGTAACTGGGAGAGAGTGTGAGTAACTGAGAGAGAGAGAGTGTGAGTAACTGAGAGAGAGAGAGTGTGAGTAACTGAGAGAGAGTGTGAGTAACTGAGAGAGAGTGTGAGTAACTGGGAGAGAGTATGAGTAACTGAGAGGGAGTGTGAGTAACAGAGAGAGAGTGTGAGTAACTGAGGGAGAGTGTGAGTAACTGAGAGAGAGTGTGAGTAACCGAGAGTGTGAGTAACTGGGAGAGAGTGTGAGTAATTGAGGGAGTGTGAGTAACTGGGAGAGAGTGTGAGTAATTGAGGGAGTGTGAGTAACTGGGAGAGAGTGTGAGCAACTGGGAGCTAGTGTGAGTAACAGAGAGAGTGTGAGTAACTGGGAGAGAGTGTGAGTAACTGAGAGAGAGTGTGAGCAACCTGGAGAGAGTGTGAGTGACAGAGAAAGTGTGAGTAACTGGGAGAGAGTGTGAGTAACTGAGGGAGAGTGTCAGTAACTGAGGGAGAGTGTGAGTAAATGAGGGAGAGTGAGTAACTGAGGGAGAGTGTGTAACTGAGGTAGAGTGTCAGTAACTGAGGGAGAGTGTGAGTAACTGCGGGAGAGTGTGAGAAACTGAGGGAGAGAGTGTGAGTAACTGAGAGAGAGTGAGTAACTGAGGGAGAGAGTGTGAGTAACTGAGGGAGCGTATGAGTAACTGGGCGAGAGTGTGAGTAACTGGGAGAGAGTGTGAGTAACAGAAAGAGAGAGTGTGATCAACTGGGTGAGGGAGAGTTTGTGTAACAGAGAGAGAGAATGTGAGTAACTGAGGGAGAGTGTGAGTAACAGAGAGAGAGAGAGTGTGAGTAACTGAGAGAGAGTGTGAGTAACTGAGAGAGAGTGTGAGTAACTGGGAGAGAGTATGAGTAACTGAGAGGGAGTGTGAGTAACAGAGAGAGAGTGTGAGTAACTGAGGGAGAGTGTGAGTAACCGAGAGTGTGAGTAACTGGGAGAGAGTGTGAGTAACTGGGAGAGAGTGTGAGTAACTGAGAGAGAGTGTGAGTAACCGAGAGTGTGAGTAACTGGGAGAGAGTGTGAGTAATTGAGGGAGTGTGAGTAACTGGGAGAGAGTGTGAGTAATTGAGGGAGTGTGAGTAACTGGGAGAGAGTGTGAGCAACTGGGAGCTAGTGTGAGTAACAGAGAGAGTGTGAGTAACTGGGAGAGAGTGTGAGGAACTGGGAGAGAGTGTGAGCAACTGGGAGAGAGTGTGAGGAACTGGGAGAGAGTGTGAGTAACTGGGAGAGAGAGTGTGAGTAACAGAGAGAGTGGGAGGAACTGGGGGAGAGTGTGAGTAACTGGGAGAGAGTGTGAGTAACAGAGAGATTGTGAGTAACTGGGAGAGAGTGTGAGTAACTGGGAGAGAGTGTGAGGAACTGAGAGAGTGTGAGTAACTGGGAGAGAGTGTGAGCAACTGGGAGAGAGTGTGAGGAACTGGGAGAGAGTATGAGTAACAGAGAGAGTGTGAGTAACTGGGAGAGAGAGTGTGAGGAACTGGGAGAGAGTGTGAGCAACTGGGAGAGAGAGTGTGAGTAACTGGGAGAGAGTGTGAGGAACTGGGAGAGAGTGTGAGTAACTGGGAGAGAGAGTGTGAGCAACTGGGAGAGAGTGTGAGTAACAGAGAGAGTGTGAGGAACTGAGAGAGAGTGTGAGTAACTGGGAGAGAGTGTGAGTAACTGAGAGAGAGAGTGTGAGTAACTGAAGGAGATTGTGAGTAACTGAGAGTGTGAGTAACTGGGAGAGAGTGTGAGTAACTGAGAGAGAGAGAGTGTGAGTAACTGAGAGTGTGAGTAACTGGGAGAGAGTGTGAGTAATTGAGGGAGTGTGAGTAACTGGGAGAGAGTGTGAGCAACTGGGAGATAGTGTGAGTAACTGAGAGAGTGTGAGTAACTGGCAGAGAGTGTGAGGAACTGGGAGAGAGTGTGAGCAACTGGGAGAGGGTGTGAGGAACTGGGAGAGAGTGTGAGGAACTGGGGGAGAGTGAGTAACTGAGGGAGAGAGTGTGAGTAACTGAGAGAGAGTGTGTAACTGCGGGAGAGAGTGTGAGTAACTGAGAGAGAGTGTGAGTTACTGAGGGATAGTGTGACTAACAGAGAGAGTGTGATTAACTCAGGGAGAGTGTGAGTAACTGAGAGTGTGAGTAACTGGGAGAGAGTGTGAGTAACTGGGAGAGAGTGAGAGGAACTGGGAGAGAGTATGAGTAACAGAGAGAGTGTGAGTAACTGGGCGAGGGTGTGAGTAACAGAGAGAGAGTGAGCAACTGTGTGAGGGAGAGTTTGAGTAACAGAGAGAGAGAGTGTGAGTAACTGAGGGAGAGTGTGAGTAACTGGGAGAGAGTGAGAGGAACTGGGAGAGAGTATGAGTAACAGAGAGAGTGTGAGTAACTGGGCGAGAGTGTGAGTAACAGAGAGAGAGTGAGCAACTGTGTGAGGGAGAGTTTGAGTAACAGAGAGAGAGAGTGTGAGTAACTGAGGGAGAGTGTGAGTAACTGAGGGAGAGAGTATGCGTAACTGGGGGAGAGTGTGAGTAACTGAGAGTGTGAGTAACTGGGAGAGAGTGTGAGTCACAGAGAGAGACAGTGTGAGTAACTGAGGGAGAGTGTCAGTAACTGAGAGTGTGAGTAACTTGCAGAGAGTGTGAGCAAATGGGAGAGAGTGTGAGGAACTGGGAGAGAGTGTGAGTAACAGAGAGAGTGTGAGTAACTGAGAGAGAGTGTGAGTAACTGAGAGAGAGAGTGTGAGTAACTGAGAGAGAGTGTGTAACTGAGGGAGAGAGTGTGAGTAACTGAGAGAGAGTGTGAGTTACTGAGGGAGAGTGTGACGAACAGAGAGAGTGTGATTAACTCAGGGAGAGTGTGAGTAACTGAGAGTGTGAGTAACTGGGAGAGAGTGTGAGTAACTGGGAGAGAGTGAGAGGAACTGGGAGAGAGTATGAGTAACAGAGAGAGTGTGAGTAACTGGGCGAGAGTGTGAGTAACAGAGAGAGAGTGAGCAACTGTGTGAGGGAGAGTTTGAGTAACAGAGAGAGAGAGTGTGAGTAACTGAGGGAGAGTGTGAGTAACAGAGAGAGAGAGTGTGTGTGAGTAACTGAGAGAGAGCGTGAGTAACTGAGGGAGAGTGTGAGTAACTGAGGGAGAGAGTGTGCGTAACTGAGGGAGAGTGTGAGTAACTGAGAGTGTGAGTAACTGAGAGAGAGAGTGTGAGTAACTGAGGGAGATTGTGAGGAACTGGGAGAGAGTGTGAGTAACAGAAGGAGTATGAGTAACTGGGAGAGAGTGTGAGTAACTGGGAGAGAGAGTGAGTAACTGAGGGAGAGTGTGAGTGACTGGGAGAGAGTGTGAGTAACTGGGAGAGAGTGTGAGTAACTGAGGGAGAGTGTGAGTAACAGAGAGAGTGTGAGTAACTGAGAGAGGGAGAGCGTGAGTAACGAGGGAGTGTGTGAGTAACTGAGGGAGAGAGTATGCGTAACTGAGGGAGAGTGTGAGTAACTGAGAGTGTGAGTAACTGGGAGAGAGTGTGAGCTAATGGGAGAGAGTGTGAGGAACTGGGAGAGAGTGTGAGTAACAGAGAGAGTGTGAGTAACTGAGAGAGAGTGTGAGTAACTGAGAGAGAGAGTGTGAGTAACTGAGAGAGAGTGTGAGTCACTGAGAGAGAGTGTGAGCAACTGGGAGCGAGAGTGTGAGCAACTGGGAGAGAGTGTGAGTAACAGAGAAAGTGTGAGTAACTGAGAGAGAGTGTGAGTAACAGAGTGTGAATAACTGGGAGAGAGAGTGAGCAACTGGGGAGAGAGAGTGTGAGCAACTGGGCGACAGTGTGAATAACAGTGAGAGAGAGAGTGTGAGTAACTGAGGGAGAGTGTGAGTAACTGAGGGAGAGTGTGAGTAACTGGGAGAGAGTGTGAGTAATTGAGGGAGTGTGAGTAACTGGGAGAGAGTGTGAGCAACTGGGAGAGAGTGTGAGTAACTGAGGGAGAGTTTGAGTAACTGAGGGAGAGTGTGAGTAACTGGGAGAGAGTGTGAGTAATTGAGGGAGTGTGAGTAACTGGGAGAGAGTGTGAGTAACTGGGAGAGATTGTGAGCAACTGACAGAGAGTGTGAGTAACTGAGGGTGAGTGTGAGTAACTGGGAGAGAGTGTGAGTAATTGAGGGAGTGTGAGTAACTGGGAGAGAGTGTGAGTAATTGAGGGAGTGTGAGTAACTGGGAGAGAGTGTGAGTAACTGGGAGAGATTGTGAGCAACTGACAGAGAGTGTGAGTAACTGAGAGAGTGTGAGGAACTGGGAGAGAGTGTGAGTAACAGAGAGAGTGTGAGTAACTGAGAGAGAGTGTGAGTAACTGAGAGAGAGAGAGTGTGAGTAACTGGGAGAGAGTGTGAGTAACAGAGAGAGAGTGTGAGTAACTGAGAGAGAGTGTGAGCAACCTGGAGAGAGTGTGAGTGACAGAGAAAGTGTGAGTAACTGGGAGAGAGTGTGAGTAAATGAGGGAGAGTGAGTAACTGAGGGAGAGTGTGTAACTGAGGGAGAGTGTCAGTAACTGAGGGAGAGTGTGAGTAACTGCGGGAGAGTATGAGTAACTGAGGGAGAGAGTGTGAGTAACTGAGAGAGTGTGAGTAACTGGGCGAGAGTGTGAGTAACTGGGAGAGAGTATGAGTAACTGAGCGAGAGTGTGAGTAACTGGGAGAGAGTGTGAGTAACAGAAAGAAAGAGTGTGATCAACTGGGTGAGGGAGAGTTTGTGTAACAGAGAGAGAGAATGTGAGTAACTGAGGGAGAGTGTGAGTAACAGAGAGAGAGAGAGTGTGAGTAACTGAGAGAGAGTGTGAGTAACTGGGAGAGAGTATGAGTAACTGAGAGGGAGTGTGAGTAACAGAGAGAGAGTGTGAGTAACAGAGAGAGAGTGTGGGTAACTGAGGGAGAGTGTGAGTAACCGAGAGTGTGAGTAACTGGGAGAGAGTGTGAGTAATTGAGGGAGTGTGAGTAACTGGGAGAGAGTGTGAGTAATTGAGGGAGTGTGAGTAACTGGGAGAGAGTGTGAGCAACTGGGAGCTAGTGTGAGTAACAGAGAGAGTGTGAGTAACTGGGAGAGAGTGTGAGGAACTGGGAGAGAGTGTGAGCAACTGGGAGAGAGTGTGAGGAACTGGGAGAGAGTGTGAGTAACTGGGAGAGAGTATGAGTAACTGAGCGAGAGTGTGAGTAACTGGGAGAGAGTGTGAGTAACAGAAAGAAAGAGTGTGATCAACTGGGTGAGGGAGAGTTTGTGTAACAGAGAGAGAGAATGTGAGTAACTGAGGGAGAGTGTGAGTAACAGAGAGAGAGAGAGTGTGAGTAACTGAGAGAGAGTGTGAGTAACTGGGAGAGAGTATGAGTAACTGAGAGGGAGTGTGAGTAACAGAGAGAGAGTGTGAGTAACAGAGAGAGAGTGTGAGTAACTGAGGGAGAGTGTGAGTAACTGAGAGAGAGTGTGAGTAACTGGGAGAGAGTGTGAGTAATTGAGGGAGTGTGAGTAACTGGGAGAGAGTGTGAGTAATTGAGGGAGTGTGAGTAACTGGGAGAGAGTGTGAGCAACTGGGAGCTAGTGTGAGTAACAGAGAGAGTGTGAGTAACTGGGCGAGAGTGTGAGGAACTGGGAGAGAGTGTGAGCAACTGGGAGAGAGTGTGAGGAACTGGGAGAGAGTGTGAGTAACTGGGAGAGAGTGTGAGTAACAGAGAGAGAGTGTGAGTAACTGAGAGAGAGTGTGAGCAACCTGGAGAGAGTGTGAGTGACAGAGAAAGTGTGAGTAACTGGGAGAGAGTGTGAGTAACTGAGGGAGAGTGTCAGTAACTGAGGGAGAGTGTGAGTAAATGAGGGAGAGTGTGAGTAACTGAGGGAGAGAGTGTGAGTAACTGAGAGAGAGTGAGTAACTGAGGGAGAGAGTGTGAGTAACTGGGAGAGAGTGTGAGTAACTGAGAGAGAATGTCAGTAACTGGGAGAGAGTGTGAGTAACTGGCAGAGAGTATGAGTAACTGGGCGAGAGTGTGAGTAACTGGGAGAGAGTGTGAGTAACTGGGCGAGAGTGTGAGTAACTGGGAGAGAGTGTGAGTAACAGAGAGAGAGAGTGTGAGTAACTGAGAGAGAGTGTGAGTAACTGGGAGAGAGTATGAGTAACTGAGAGGGAGTGTGAGTAACAGAGAGAGAGTGTGAGTAACTGAGGGAGAGTGTGAGTAACTGAGAGAGAGTGAAAGTAAGCGAGAGTGTGAGTAACTGGGAGAGAGTGTGAGTAATTGAGGGAGTTTGAGTAACTGGGAGAGAGTGTGAGTAATTGAGGGAGTGTGAGTAACTGGGAGAGAGTGTGAGCAACTGGGAGCTAGTGTGAGTAACAGAGAGAGTGTGAGTAACTGCAGGAGAGTGTGAGTAACTGAGAGTGTGAGCAACTGGGAGAGAGTGTGAGCAACTGGGAGAGAGTGTGAGTAACTGAGAGCGTGAGTAACTGGGAGAGAGTGTGAGGAACTGGGAGAGAGTGTGAGCAACTGGGAGAGAGTGTGAGGAACTGGGAGAGAGTGTGAGTAACTGGGAGAGAGAGTGTGAGGAACTGGGAGAGAGTGTGAGGAACTGGGAGAGAGTGTGAGCAACTGGGAGAGAGTGTGAGGAACTGGGAGAGAGTGTGAGTAACAGAGAGAGTGTGAGTAACTGCAGGAGAGTGTGAGTAACTGAGAGTGTGAGTAACTGGGAGAGAGTGTGAGCAACTGGGAGAGAGTGTGAGTAACTGAGAGCGTGAGTAACTGGGAGAGAGTGTGAGTTACTGGGAGAGAGTGTGAGTAACTGGGAGAGAGTGTGAGTAACTGAGGGAGAGTGTGAGTAACTGAGAGTGTGAGTAACTGGGAGAGAGTGTGAGTAACTGAGAGAGAGTGTGAGTAACAGAGAGTGTGTGAATAACTGGGAGAGAGAGTGAGCAACTGGGGAGAGAGAGTGTGAGGAACTGGGAGAGAGTGTGAGCAACTGGGAGAGAGAGTGTGAGTAACTGGGAGAGAGTGTGAGGAACTGGGAGAGAGTGTGAGTAACTGGGAGAGAGAGTGTGAGCAACTGGGAGAGAGTGTGAGTAACAGAGAGAGTGTGAGGAACTGAGAGAGAGTGTGAGTAACTGGGAGAGAGTGTGAGTAACTGAGAGAGAGAGTGTGAGTAACTGAAGGAGATTGTGAGTAACTGAGAGTGTGAGTAACTGGGAGAGAGTGTGAGTAACTGAGAGAGAGAGAGTGTGAGTAACTGAGAGTGTGAGTAACTGGGAGAGAGTGTGAGTAATTGAGGGAGAGTGTGAGTAACTGGGAGAGAGTGTGAGTAACAGAGAGAGAGTGTGAGTTACTGAGAGAGAGTGTGAGCAACCTGGAGAGAGTGTGAGTGACAGAGAAAGTGTGAGGAACTGGGAGAGAGTGTGAGTAACAGAGAGAGTGTGAGTAACTGAGAGAGAGTGTGAGTAACTGAGAGAGAGAGTGTGAGTAACTGAGAGAGAGTGTGTAACTGAGGGAGAGAGTGTGAGTAACTGAGAGAGAGTGTGAGTTACTGAGGGAGAGTGTGACGAACAGAGAGAGTGTGATTAACTCAGGGAGAGTGTGAGTAACTGAGAGTGTGAGTAACTGGGAGAGAGTGTGAGTAACTGGGAGAGAGTGAGAGGAACTGGGAGAGAGTATGAGTAACAGAGAGAGTGTGAGTAACTGGGCGAGAGTGTGAGTAACAGAGAGAGAGTGAGCAACTGTGTGAGGGAGAGTTTGAGTAACAGAGAGAGAGAGTGTGAGTAACTGAGGGAGAGTGTGAGTAACAGAGAGAGAGAGTGTGTGTGAGTAACTGAGAGAGAGCGTGAGTAACTGAGGGAGAGTGTGAGTAACTGAGGGAGAGAGTGTGCGTAACTGAGGGAGAGTGTGAGTAACTGAGAGTGTGAGTAACTGAGAGAGAGAGTGTGAGTAACTGAGGGAGATTGTGAGGAACTGGGAGAGAGTGTGAGTAACAGAAGGAGTATGAGTAACTGGGAGAGAGTGTGAGTAACTGGGAGAGAGAGTGAGTAACTGAGGGAGAGTGTGAGTGACTGGGAGAGAGTGTGAGTAACTGGGAGAGAGTGTGAGTAACTGAGGGAGAGTGTGAGTAACAGAGAGAGTGTGAGTAACTGAGAGAGGGAGAGCGTGAGTAACGAGGGAGTGTGTGAGTAACTGAGGGAGAGAGTATGCGTAACTGAGGGAGAGTGTGAGTAACTGAGAGTGTGAGTAACTGGGAGAGAGTGTGAGTCACTGAGAGAGGGAGAGCGTGAGTAACTGAAGGAGAGTGTGAGTAACTGAGGGAGAGAGTATGCGTAACTGAGGGAGAGTGTCAGTAACTGAGAGTGTGAGTAACTTGTAGAGAGTGTGAGCAAATGGGAGAGAGTGTGAGGAACTGGGAGAGAGTGTGAGTAACAGAGAGAGTGTGAGTAACTGAGAGAGAGTGTGAGTAACTGAGGGAGAGAGTGTGAGTAACTGAGAGAGAGTGTGAGTCACTGAGAGAGAGTGTGAGCAACTGGGAGCGAGAGTGTGAGCAACTGGGAGAGAGTGTGAGTAACAGAGAAAGTGTGAGTAACTGAGAGAGAGTGTGAGTAACAGAGAAAGTGTGAGTAACTGAGAGAGAGTGTGAGTAACAGAGAGATTGTGAGTAACTGAGGGAGAGTGTCAGTAACTGAGGGAGAGTGTGAGTAACTGAGGGAGAGAGTGTGAGTAACAGAGAGATTGTGAGTAACTGAGAGAGAGTGTGAGTAACTGAGGGGGAGAGTGTGAGTAAATGAGGGTGAGTGAGTAACTGAGGGAGAGAGTATGAGTAACTGGGCGAGAGTGTGAGTAACTGGGCGAGAGTGTGAGTAACAGAAAGAGAGAGTGTGAGTAACTGAGGAAGAGTGTGAGTAACTGAGAGTGAGTAACTGGAAGAGAGTGTGAGTAACTGGGAGAGAGTGTGAGGAACTGGGAGAGAGTGTGAGTAACAGAGAAAGTGTGAGTAACTGAGAGAGAGTGTGAGTAACTGAGAGAGAGAGTATGAGTAACTGAGGGAGAGTGTGAGGAACTGAGAGTGTGAGTAACTGGGAGAGAGTGTGAGTAACTGGGAGAGAGTGTGAGTAACTGAGAGCGTGAGTAACTGGGAGAGAGTGTGAGTAACAGAGAGAGTGTGAATAACTGGGAGAGAGAGTGAGCAACTGGGGAGAGAGAGTGTGAGCAACTGGGCGACAGTGTGAATAACAGTGAGAGAGAGAGTGTGAGTAACTGAGGGAGAGTGTGAGTAACTGAGGGAGAGTGTGAGTAACTGGGAGAGAGTGTGAGTAATTGAGGGTGTGTGAGTAACTGGGAGAGAGTGTGAGCAACTGGGAGAGAGTGTGAGTAACTGAGGGAGAGTTTGAGTAACTGAGGGAGAGTGTGAGTAACTGGGAGAGATTGTGAGCAACTGACAGAGAGTGTGAGTAACTGAGAGAGTGTGAGGAACTGGGAGAGAGTGTGAGTAACAGAGAGAGTGTGAGTAACTGAGAGAGAGTGTGAGTAACTGAGAGAGAGAGAGTGTGAGTAATTGGGAGAGAGTGTGAGTAACTGAGAGAGAGTGTGAGTAACTGGGAGCTAGTGTGAGTAACAGAGAGAGTGTGAGTAACAGAGAGAGAGTGTGAGTAACTGAGAGAGAGTGTGAGCAACCTGGAGAGAGTGTGAGTGACAGAGAAAGTGTGAGTAACTGGGAGAGAGTGTGAGTAACTGAGGGAGAGTGTCAGTAACTGAGGGAGAGTGTGAGTAAATGAGGGAGAGTGAGTAACTGAGGGAGAGTGTGTAACTGAGGGAGAGTGTCAGTAACTGAGGGAGAGTGTGAGTAACTGCGGGAGAGTGTGAGTAACTGAGGGAGAGAGTGTGAGTAACTGAGAGAGTGTGAGTAACTGGGCGAGAGTGTGAGTAACTGGGAGAGAGTATGAGTAACTGAGCGAGAGTGTGAGTAACTGGGAGAGAGTGTGAGTAACAGAGAGAAAGAGTGTGATCAACTGGGTGAGGGAGAGTTTGTGTCACAGAGAGAGAGAATGTGAGTAACTGAGGGAGAGTGTGAGTAACTGGGAGAGAGTATGAGTAACTGAGAGGGAGTGTGAGTAACAGAGAGAGAGAGAGTGTGAGTAACTGAGAGAGAGTGTGAGTAACTGGGAGAGAGTATGAGTAACTGAGAGGGAGTGTGAGTAACAGAGAGAGAGTGTGAGTAACTGAGGGAGAGTGTGAGTAACTGAGAGAGAGTGTGAGTAACCGAGAGTGTGAGTAACTGGGAGAGAGTGTGAGTAATGGAGGGAGTGTGAGTAACTGGGAGAGATTGTGAGCAACTGGGAGCTAGTGTGAGTAACAGAGAGAGTGTGAGTAACTGGGAGAGAGTGTGAGGAACTGGGAGAGAGTGTGAGCAACTGGGAGAGAGTGTGAGGAACTGGGAGAGAGTGTGAGGAACTGGGAGAGAGTGTGAGGAACTGGGTGAGAGTGTGAGTAACTGGGAGAGAGAGTGTGAGTAACAGAGAGAGTGGGAGGAACTGGGGGAGAGTGTGAGTAACAGAGAGAGTGTGAGGAACTGGGAGAGAGTGTGAGGAACTGGGAGAGAGTGTGAGTAACAGAGAGATTGTGAGTAACTGGGAGAGATTGTGAGCAACTGACAGAGAGTGTGAGTAACTGAGAGAGTGTGAGTAACTGGGAGAGAGTGTGAGTAACAGTGAGAGAGTGTGAGTAACTGAGAGAGAGTGTGAGCAACCTGGAGAGAGTGTGAGTGACAGAGAAAGTGTGAGTAACTGGGAGAGAGTGTGAGTAACTGAGGGAGAGTGTGAGTAAATGAGGGAGAGTGAGTAACTGAGGGAGAGTGTGAGTAACTGAGGGAGAGTGTCAGTAACTGAGGGAGAGTGTGAGTAAATGAGGGAGAGTGAGTAACTGAGGGAGAGTGTGTAACTGAGGGAGAGTGTCAGTAACTGAGGGAGAGTGTGAGTAACTGCGGGAGAGTGTGAGTAACTGAGGGAGAGAGTGTGAGTAACTGGAGAGAGAGTGAGTAACTGAGGGAGAGAGTGTGAGTAACTGGGAGAGAGTGTGAGTAACTGAGAGAGAATGTCAGTAACTGGGAGAGAGTGTGAGTAACTGGGTGAGAGTGTGAGTAACTTGGCGAGAGTGTGAGTAACTGGGAGAGAGTATGAGTAACTGGGCGAGAGTGTGAGTAACTGGGAGAGAGTGTGAGTAACAGAAAGAAAGAGTGTGATTAACTGGGTGAGGGAGAGTTTGTGTAACAGAGAGAGAGAATGTGAGTAACTGAGGGAGAGTGTGAGTAACAGAGAGAGAGAGAGTGTGAGTAACTGAGAGAGAGTGTGAGTAACAGAGAGAGAGAGAGAGTGTGAGTAACTGGGAGAGAGTATGAGTAACTGGGCGAGAGTGTGAGTAACTGGGAGAGAGTGTGAGTAACAGAAAGAAAGAGTGTGATCAACTGGGTGAGGGAGAGTTTGTGTAACAGAGAGAGAGAATGTGAGTAACTGAGGGAGAGTGTGAGTAACAGAGAGAGAGAGAGTGTGAGTAACTGAGAGAGAGTGTGAGTAACTGAGAGAGAGTGTGAGTAACTGGGAGAGAGTATGAGTAACTGAGAGGGAGTGTGAGTAACAGAGAGAGAGTGTGAGTAACTGAGGGAGAGTGTGAGTAACTGAGAGAGAGTGAAAGTAATTGAGGGAGTTTGAGTAACTGGGAGAGAGTGTGAGTAATTGAGGGAGTGTGAGTAACTGGGAGAGAGTGTGAGCAACTGGGAGCTAGTGTGAGTAACAGAGAGAGTGTGAGTAACTGGGAGAGAGTGTGAGGAACTGGGAGAGAGTGTGAGCAACTGGGAGAGAGTGTGAGGAACTGGGAGAGAGTGTGAGTAACAGAGAGAGTGTGAGTAACTGCAGGAGAGTGTGAGTAACTGAGAGTGTGAGTAACTGGGAGAGAGTGTGAGTAACTGGGAGAGAGTGTGAGTAACTGAGAGCGTGAGTAACTGGGAGAGAGTGTGAGTAACTGGGAGAGAGTGTGAGTAACTGGGAGAGAGTGTGAGTAACTGAGGGAGAGTGTGAGTAACTGAGAGTGTGAGTAACTGGGAGAGAGTGTGAGTAACTGAGAGAGAGTGTGAGTAACAGAGAGAGTGTGAATAACTGGGAGAGAGAGTGAGCAACTGGGGAGAGAGAGTGTGAGCAACTGGGCGACAGTGTGAATAACAGTGAGAGAGAGAGTGTGAGTAACTGAGGGAGAGTGTGAGTAACTGAGGGAGAGTGTGAGTAACTGGGAGAGAGTGTGAGTAATTGAGGGAGTGTGAGTAACTGGGAGAGAGTGTGAGCAACTGGGGAGAGAGAGTGTGAGCAACTGGGCGACAGTGTGAATAACAGTGAGAGAGAGAGTGTGAGTAACTGAGGGAGAGTGTGAGTAACTGAGGGAGAGTGTGAGTAACTGGGAGAGAGTGTGAGTAATTGAGGGAGTGTGAGTAACTGGGAGAGAGTGTGAGCAACTGGGAGAGATTGTGAGTAACTGAGGGAGAGTTTGAGTAACTGAGGGTGAGTGTGAGCAACTGGGAGAGAGTGTGAGTAACTGAGGGAGAGTTTGAGTAACTGACAGAGAGTGTGAGTAACTGAGAGAGTGTGAGGAACTGGGAGAGAGTGTGAGTAACAGAGAGAGTGTGAGTAACTGAGAGAGAGTGTGAGTAACTGGGAGAGAGTATGAGTAACTGAGAGGGAGTGTGAGTAACAGAGAGAGAGTGTGAGTAACTGAGGGAGAGTGTGAGTAACTGAGAGAGAGTGTGAGTAACCGAGAGTGTGAGTAACTGGGAGAGAGTGTGAGTAATTGAGGGAGTTTGAGTAACTGGGAGAGAGTGTGAGTAATTGAGGGAGTGTGAGTAACTGGGAGAGAGTGTGAGCAACTGGGAACTAGTGTGAGTAACAGAGAGAGTGTGAGTAACTGGGAGAGAGTGTGAGGAACTGGGAGAGAGTGTGAGCAACTGGGAGAGAGTGTGAGGAACTGGGAGAGAGTGTGAGTAACAGAGAGAGTGTGAGTAACTGCAGGAGAGTGTGAGTAACTGAGAGTGTGAGTAACTGGGAGAGAGTGTGAGTAACTGGGAGAGAGTGTGAGTAACTGAGAGCGTGAGTAACTGGGAGAGAGTGTGAGTTACTGGGAGAGAGTGTGAGTAACTGGGAGAGAGTGTGAGTAACTGAGGGAGAGTGTGAGTAACTGAGAGTGTGAGTAACTGGGAGAGAGTGTGAGTAACTGAGGGAGAGTGTGAGTAACTGAGAGTGTGAGTTACTGGGGGAGAGTGTGAGTAACTGGGAGAGAGTGTGAGTAACTGAGGGAGAGTGTGAGTAACTGAGAGTGTGAGTAACTGGGAGAGAGTGTGAGTAACTGAGAGAGAGTGTGAGTAACAGAGAGAGTGTGAATAACTGGGAGAGAGAGTGAGCAACTGGGGAGAGAGAGTGTGAGCAACTGGGCGACAGTGTGAATAACAGTGAGAGAGAGAGTGTGAGTAACTGAGGGAGAGTCTGAGTAACTGAGGGAGAGTGTGAGTAACTGGGAGAGAGTGTGAGTAATTGAGGGAGTGTGAGTAACTGGGAGAGAGTGTGAGCAACTGGGAGAGAGTGTGAGTAACTGAGGGAGAGTTTGAGTAACTGAGGGAGAGTGTGAGCAACTGGGAGAGAGTGTGAGCAACTGGGAGAGAGTGTGAGTAACTGAGGGAGAGTTTGAGTAACTGACAGAGAGTGTGAGTAACTGAGAGAGTGTGAGGAACTGGGAGAGAGTGTGAGTAACAGAGAGAGTGTGAGTAACTGAGAGAGAGTGTGAGTAACTGAGAGAGAGTGTGAGCAACCTGGAGAGAGTGTGAGTGACAGAGAAAGTGTGAGTAACTGGGAGAGAGTGTGAGTAACTGAGGGAGAGTGTCAGTAACTGAGGGAGAGTGTGAGTAAATGAGGGAGAGTGAGTAACTGAGGGAGAATGTGTAACTGAGGGAGAGTGTCAGTAACTGAGGGAGAGTGTGAGTAACTGCAGGAGAGTGTGAGTAACTGAGGGAGAGAGTGTGAGTAACTGAGAGAGAGTGAGTAACTGAGGGAGAGAGTGTGAGTAACTGGGAGGGAGTGTGAGTAACTGAGAGAGAGTGTCAGTAACTGGGAGAGAGTATGAGTAACTGGGTGAGAGTGTGAGTAACTGGGCGAGAGTGTGAGTAACTGGGAGAGAGTATGAGTAACTGGGCGAGAGTGTGAGTAACTGGGAGAGATTGTGAGTAACAGAAAGAAAGAGTGTGATCAACTGGGTGAGGGAGAGTTTGTGTAACAGTGAGAGAGAATGTGAGTAACTGAGGAAGAGTGTGAGTAACAGAGAGAGAGAGAGTGTGAGTAACTGAGAGAGAGTGTGAGTAAATGGGAGAGAGTATGAGTAACTGAGAGGGAGTGTGAGTAACAGAGAGAGAGTGTGAGTAACTGAGGGAGAGTGTGAGTAACTGAGAGAGAGTGTGAGTAACCGAGAGTGTGAGTAACTGGGAGAGAGTGTGAGTAATTGAGGGAGTGTGAGTAACTGGGAGAGAGTGTGAGTAATTGAGGGAGTGTGAGTAACTGGGAGAGAGTGTGAGCAACTGGGAGCTAGTGTGAGTAACAGAGAGAGTGTGAGTAACTGGGAGAGAGAGTGAGGAACTGGGAGAGAGTGTGAGCAACTGGGAGAGAGTGTGAGGAACTGGGAGAGAGTGTGAGGAACTGGGTGAGAGTGTGTGAGTAACTGGGAGAGAGTGTGAGTAATTGAGGGAGTGTGAGTAACTGGGAGAGAGTGTGAGGAACTGGGAGAGAGTGTGAGCAACTGGGAGAGAGTGTGAGGAACTGGGAGAGAGTGTGAGGAACTGGGTGAGAGTGTGAGTAACTGGGAGAGAGAGTGTGAGTAACAGAGAGAGTGGGAGGAACTGGGGGAGAGTGTGAGTAACAGAGAGATTGTGAGTAACTGGGAGAGAGTGTGAGTAACAGAGAGAGTGGGAGGAACTGGGGGAGAGTGTGAGTAACAGAGAGAGTGTGCATAACTGGGAGAGAATGTGAGTAACTGGGAAAGAGTGTGAGTAACTGGGAGAGAGAGTGTGAGCAACTGGGAGAGAGAGTGTGAGCAACTGGGAGAGAGAGTGTGAGTAACTGGGAGAGAGAGTGTGAGCAACTGGGAGAGAGAATGTGAGTAACTGGGAGAGAGAGTGTGAGTAACTGGGAGAGAGAGTGTGAGGAACTGGGAGAGAGTGTGTGTAACTGGGAGAGGGTGTGAATAACAGAGAGAGAGAGTGTGAGTAACTGAAGGAGAGTGTGAGTAACTGAGAGTGTGAGTAACTGGGAGAGAGTGTGAGTAACTGGGAGAGAGTGTGAGCAACTGGGAGAGAGTGTGAGTAACAGAGAGAGTGTGAGGAACTGAGAGAGAGTGTGAGTAACTGGGAGAGAGTGTGAGTAACTGGGAGAGAGTGTGAGTAACTAAGAGAGAGAGTGTGAGTAACTGAGAGTGTGAGTAACTGGGAGAGAGTGTGAGTAATTGAGGGAGTGTGAGTAACTGGGAGAGAGTGTGAGCAACTGGGAGATAGTGTGAGTAACTGAGAGAGTGTGAGTAACTGGGAGAGAGTGTGAGGAACTGGGAGAGAGTGTGAGCAACTGGGAGAGGGTGTGAGGAACTGGGAGAGAGTGTGAGTAACAGAGAGAGTGTGAGTAACTGGGAGAGTGTGAGCAACTGGGAGAGAGTGTGAGCAACTGGGAGAGAGAGTGTGAGTAACAGAGAGAGTGTGAGCAACTGGGGGAGAGTGTGAGTAACAGAGAGAGTGTGAGGAACTGGGAGAGAGTGTGAGTAACTGGGAGAGAGAGTGTGAGCAACTGGGAGAGAGTTTGAATAACAGAGAGAGAGAGTGTGAGTAACTGAGGGAGAGTGAAATAAGAGAGAAATCAGGAGGGCAAAAAGGGGACATGAGATTGCTTTGGCAGATAAGGCAAAGGAGAATCCAAAGAGCTTCGACAAATACATAAAGGGCAAAAGAGTAACTAGGGAGAGAGTAGGGCCTCTTAAGGATCAACAAGGTCATCTATGTGCAGAACCACAAGAGATGGGTGAGATCCTGAATGAATATTTCACATCGGTATTTACGGTTGAGAAAGGCATGGATGTTAGGGAACTTGGGGAAATAAATAGTGATGTCTTGAGGAGTGTACATATTACAGAGAGGGAGGTGCTGGAAGTCTTAACGTGCATCAAGGTAGATAAATCTCCGGGACCTGATGAAATGTATCCCAGGACGTTATGGGAGGTTAGGGAGGAAATTGCGGGTCCCCTAGCAGAGATATTTGAATCATCCACCGCTACAGGTGAGGTGCCTGAAGATTGGAGGGTAGCAATTGTTGTGCCTTTGTTTAAGAAGGGCGGCAGGGAAAAGCCTGGGAACTACAGACCGGTGAGCCTGACATCTGTAGTGGGTAAGTTGTTAGAGGGTATTCTGAGGGACAGGATCTACAGGCATTTGGAGAGGCAGGGACTGATTAGGAACAGTCAGCATGGTTTTGTGAGAGGAAAATCATGTCTCACGAATTTGATTGAGTTTTTTGAAGGGGTAACCAAGAAGATAGATGAGGGCTGTGCAGTCGACGTGGTCGACATGGACTTCAGCAAAGCATTTGACAAGGTACCGCATGGTAGGTTGTTACATAAGGTTAAATCTCATGGGATCCAAGGTGAGGTAGCCAATTGGATACAAAATTGGCTTGACGACAGAAGACAGAGGGTGGTTGTAGAGGGTTGTTTTTCAAACTGGAGGCCTGTGTCCAGCGGTGTGCCTCAGGGATCGGTGCTGGGTCCGCTGTTATTTGTTATTTATATTAATGATTTGGATGAGAATTTAGGAGGCATGGTTAGTAAGTTTGCAGATGACACCAAGATTGGTGGCATTGTGGACAGTGAAGAAGGTTATCTAGGATTGCAACGGGATCTTGATAAATTGGGCCAGTGGGCCGATGAATGGCAGATGGAGTTTAATTTAGATAAATGTGAGGTGATGCATTTTGGTAGATCGAATCGGGCCAGGACCTACTCCGTTAATGGTAGGGCGTTGGGGAGAGTTATCGAACAAAGAGATCTGGGAGTACAGATTCATAGCTCCTTGAAAGTGGAGTCACAGGTGGATAGGGTGGTGAAGAAGGCATTCGGCATGCTTGGTTTCATTGGTCAGAACATTGAATGCAGGAGTTGGGATGTCTTGTTGAAGTTGTACAGGGCATTGGTGAGGCCACACTTGGAGTACTGTGTACAGTTCTGGTCACCCTATTATAGAAAGGATATTATTAAACTAGAAAGAGTGCAGAAAAGATTTACTAGGATGCTACCGGGACTTGATGGTTTGACTTACAGGGAGAGGTTAGACAGACTGGGACTTTATTCCCTGGAGAGTAGGAGGTTAAGGGGTGATCTTATAGAAGTCTATAAAATAATGAGGGGCATAGATAAGGTCGATAGTCAAAATCTTTTCCCAAAGGTAGGGGAGTCTATAACGAGGGGGCACAGATTTAAGGTGAGAGGGGAGAGATACAAAAGGATCCAGAGGGGCAATTTTTTCACTCAAAGGGTGGTGAGTGTCTGGAACGAGCTGCCAGAGGCAGTAGTAGAGGCGGGTACAATTTTGTCTTTTAAAAAGCATTTGGACAGTTACATGGGTAACATGGGTATCGAGGGATATGGGCCAAGTGCAGGCAATTGGGACTAGCTTAGTGGTATAAACTGGGCGACATGGACATGTTGGGCCGAAGGGCCTGTTTCCATGTTGTAACTTCTATGATTCTATGATTCTATGATTCTAGTGTGAGTAACTGAGAGTGTGAGTAACTGGGAGAGAGTGTGAGGAACTGAGAGAGAATGTGAGTAACTGGGAGAGAGTGTGAGTAACTGAGAGAGAGAGAGTGTGAGTAACTGAGAGTGTGAGTAACTGGGAGAGAGTGTGAGTAATTGAGGGAGTGTGAGTAACTGGGAGAGAGTGTGAGCAACTGGGAGATAGCGTGAGTAACTGAGAGAGTGTGAGTAACTGGGAGAGAGTGTGAGGAACTGGGAGAGAGTGTGAGCAACTGGGAGAGAGTGTGCGGAACTGGGAGAGAGTGTGAGCAACTGGGAGAGAGTGTGCGGAACTGGGAGAGAGTGTGAGTAACAGAGAGAGTGTGAGTAACTGGGAGAGTGTGAGCAACTGGGAGAGAGTGTGAGCAACTGGGAGAGAGAGTGTGAGTAACAGAGAGAGTGTGAGGAACTGGGGGAGAGTTTGAGTAACAGAGAGAGTGTGAGGAACTGGGAGAGAGTGTGAGTAACTGGGAGAGAGAGTGTGAGCAACTGGGAGAGAGTGTGAGGAACTGGGAGAGAGTGTGAGTAACTGGGAGAGAGAGTGTGAGAACTGGGAGAGAGTGTGAGTAACTGGGAGAGAGTGTGAATAACAGAGAGAGTGTGAGTAACTGGGAGAGAGTGTGAGTAACTGGGAGAGAGAGTGTGAGGAACTGGGAGAGAGTGTGAGTAACTGGGAGAGAGAGTGTGAGAACTGGGAGAGAGTGTGAGTAACTGGGAGAGAGTGTGAATAACAGAGAGAGTGTGAGCAACTGGGAGAGAGTGTGAGCAACTGGGAGAGAGTGTGAGCAACTGGGAGAGAGTGTGAGTAACAGAGAGAGCGTGAGTAACTGGGAGAGAGTGTGAGTAACTGAGAGAGAGTGAGGAACTGGGAGAGAGTGAGTAACTTGGAGAGAGTGTGAGTAACTGAGAGAGAGTGAGAAACTGGGAGAGAGTGAGTAACTTGGAGAGAGTGTGAGTAACTGAGAGAGAGTGAGGAACTGGGAGAGAGTGAGTAACTTGGAGAGAGTGTGAGTAACTGAGAGAGAGTGAGGAACTGGGAGAGAGTGTGAGTAACAGAGAGAGTGTGAGTAACTGGGAGAGTGTGAGCAACTGGGAGAGAGTGTGAGCAACTGGGAGAGAGAGTTTTTTGAAGGGGTAACCAAGAAGATAGATGAGGGCTGTGCAGTAGACGTGGTCTACATGGACTTCAGCAAAGCATTTGACAAGGTACCACAAGGTAGGTTGTTACATAAGGTTAAATCTCATGGGATCCAAGGTGAGGTAGCCAATTGGATACAAAATTGGCTTGACGACAGAAGACAGAGGGTGGTTGTCGAGGGCTGTTTTTCAAACTGGATGCCTGTGTCCAGCGGTGTGCCTCAGGGATCGGTGCTGGGTCCGCTGTTATTTGTTATTTATATTAATGATTTGGATGAGAATTTAGAAGGCATGGTTAGTAAGTTTGCAGATGACACCAAGATTGGTGGCATTGTGGACAGTGAAGAAGGTTATCTAGGATTGCAACGGGATCTTGATAAATTGGGCCAGTGGGCCGATGAATGGCAGATGGAGTTTAATTTAGATAAATGTGAGGTGCTGCATTTTGGTAGATCGAATCGGGCCAGGACCTACTCCGTTAATGGTAGGGCGTTGGGGAGAGTTATAGAACAAAGAGATCTAGGAGTACAGATTCATAGCTCCTTGAAAGTGGAGTCACAGGTGGATAGGGTGGTGAAGAAGGCATTCAGCATGCTTGGTTTCATTGGTCAGAACATTGAATGCAGGAGTTGGGATGTCTTGTTGAAGTTGTACAGGGCATTGGTGAGGCCACACTTGGAGTACTGTGTACAGTTCTGGTCACCCTATTATAGAAAGGATATTATTAAACTAGAAAGAGTGCAGAAAAGATTTACGAGGATGCTACCGGGACTTGATGGTTTGACTTCCAGGGAGAGGTTAGACAGACTGGGACTTTTTTCCCTGGAGAGTAGGAGGTTAAGGGGAGATCTTATAGAAGTCTATAAAATAATGAGGGGCATAGATAAGGTCGATAGTCAAAATCTTTTCCCAAAGGTAGGGGAGTCTATAACGAGGGGGCACAGATTTAAGGTGAGAGGGGAGAGATACAAAAGGGTCCAGAGGGGCAATTTTTTCACTCAAAGGGTGGTGAGTGTCTGGAACGAGCTGCCAGAGGCAGTAGTAGAGGCGGGTACAATTTTGTCTTTTAAAAAGCATTTGGACAGTTACATGGGTAAGATGGGTATCGAGGGATATGGGCCAAGTGCAGGCAATTGGGACTAGCTTAGTGGTATAAACTGGGCGACATGGACATGTTGGGCCGAAGGGCCTGTTTCCATGTTGTAACTTCTATGATTCTATGATTCTATGAACTGAGAGAGAGTGAGGAACTGGGAGAGAGTGAGTAACTTGGAGAGAGTGTGAGTAACTGAGAGAGAGTGAGAAACTGGGAGAGAGTGAGGAACTGGGAGAGAGTGAGTAACTTGGAGAGAGTGTGAGTAACTGAGAGAGAGTGAGAAACTGGGAGAGAGTGAGGAACTGGGAGAGAGTGTGAGCAACAGAGACAGAGAGTTAGGAACTGGGAGAGAGTGTGAGTAACAGAGACAGAGAGTGAGGAACTGGGAGAGTGTGTGAGTAACAGAGACAGAGAGTGAGCAACTGGGAGAGAGTGTGAGCAACAGAGACAGAGAGTTAGGAACTGGGAGAGTGTGTGAGTAACAGAGACAGAGAGTGAGGAACTGGGAGAGTGTGTGAGTAACAGAGACAGAGAGTGAGGAACTGGGAGAGAGTGTGAGCAACAGAGAGAGAGAGAGAACTTACTAATCTACTTGGCAACATTATAGGCCTCTTCTTTTAATCTAATACTGTCCTTAACTTCTTTAGTTCGCCACGGATGGATCACTTTTCCCATGGGGTTTTTAATTCCTCAATGGAAAGTGTATTCATTGAGAATTTGGAAAGTGGGATTAGGCTGGATGGCTCATTTTCGGACGGCACGGACACAATGAGCTGAATGGCCTCCTTCTGTGCCGTAAATTTTTTATGATTCTATGATTCTAACTATGAATTATTTCTTTAAATGTTTACCATTGCTTATCTACTGTCATACCCTTTACTTTAATTTCTCAATCTACCGTAGCCAACTTGCCCCTCATACCTATGTAATTGGCTTTATTTAAGTTTAAGACTCTAGTTTCGGACTTAAGTACATCACTCTCAAACTCAATGTGAAATTCTATCATATTATGATCACTCTTCCCCAGAGGACCCTTTACTGTGAGATTAACTCTGTCACATTTCACAATACAAGGTCTAAAATAGCCTGTTCCCTGGTTGGTTCCATGACGTATTGCTCGAGGAAACTGTCTCGAATGCATTCCATGAACTCGTCCTCCAGACTACTTTTGCCAATTTGATATGTCCAGTCTATATGAAAATTAAAGTCCCCCATGATTACTGCATTTCCTTTGTTACAAGCTCCTATTAATTCATGATTAATACTCTGTCCAATGGTATAGCTACTATTAGAGGGCCTATAAACTACCTCCACCAATGTTTTCTGTCCCTTGTTATTTCTTATCTCCACCCAGACTGATTCTACTTCCTGATCTTCTGAGCCGAGATCCTTTCTCACTACTGTCCTTATCTCATCCTTTATTATCAGAGCTGCACTCCCTCCTTTTCCACTCTGCCTGTCTTTTCGAAAAGTCAAGTACCCTCGAATATTTAGTTCTCAACCTTGGTCACCCTGCAACCGTTTCTCAGTAATGGAACACCCGAGTGAGGGCAGGAGATAGAGAGAGTGTGATCAAGTGAGAGAGGGAGCAAGATAGAGTGAGAGTGAGAGCAACTGAGAGAGGGCGGGAGACATAGTGAGCAACTGAGAGAGAGAGGGAGATAGAGAGAGCGAGTGAGCAACTAAGAGAGGGAGGAAGATAGAGTGAGTCAGCAACTGAAAGAGAGAGAGGGGGGGAGAAATAAAGAGAGATAGAGTGAGCAAGCAATTGAGAGATGGAGAAAGATAAAAGAGCGAGCAACTGAGAGAGGGAGGGAGAGGGAGGGAGAGGGAGAGATAGAGAGAGATAGAGAGAGTGAGCAACTGAGATAGAGAGCTCGATAGATAGATAGATAGATAGATACGAGATAGATAGAGGGATGGATAGACAGTGAGCAACTGATAGAGATAGAGTGATAGAAGATAGATATAAGACATAGACATGGATAGATGTAGAGGTACAGATAGTTATAGAGAGAGAGACAAATATACACGAGTTAGATCGATGGAGAGTGAGCAACTGAGGCAGAGATATATGTAAATAGAAAGATAGATGTATAGAGACAGATATACACACAGATAGATATACACACAGATAGATATACACACAGATAGATATACACACAGACAAATATACACACAGATAGACAGATATACACACAGATAGATATACACACAGACAGATATACACACAGATAGATATACACACAGATAGACAGATATACACACAGATAGATATACACACAGACAAATATACACACAGATAGACAGATATACACACAGATAGATATACACACAGACAGATATACACACAGATAGATATACACACAGATAGACAGATATACACACAGATAGATATACACACAGATAGACAGATATACACACAGATAGATATACACACAGACAAATATACACACAGATAGACAGATATACACACAGATAGATATACACACAGACAGATATACACACAGATAGATATACACACAGATAGACAGATATACACACAGATAGATATACACACAGATAGACAGATATACACACAGATAGATATACACACAGACAAATATACATACAGATAGACAGATTTACACACACAGATGGACAGATACACACACAGATAGACAGGTATACACATACAGATATACACACACAGATAGACAGATACACACACACAGATACACACACAGATAGACATACACACACAGATAGACAGATACACACACAGATAGACATACACACACAGATAGACAGATACACACACAGATAGACACACACACACAGATATACACACACAGATATACACACACAGACAGATATACACGCACACAGAGATATACACACAGATAGACATACACAGACAGATAGATATACAGACACAGACAGATACACACACAGAGATATACACACATAGCCAGACATACACACACACAGATAGACAGATATACACACAGACAGATATACACACAGACAGATATACACACACAGAGATATGCACACACACAGAGATATACACACACACACAGATATACACACACAGAGACAGATAATTTTTTTTATTCGTTCATAGGATGTGGGCGTCGCTGGCAAGGCCGGCATTTATTGCCCATCCCTAATTGCCCTTGAGAAGGTGGTGGTGAGTCGCCTTCTTGAACCGCTGCAGTCCGTGTGGTGACGGTTCTCCCACAGTGCTGTTAGGAAGGGAGTTCCAGGATTTTGACCCAGCGACAATGAAGGAACGGCGATATATTTCCAAGTCGGGATAGTGTGTGACTTGGAGGGGAACATGCAGGTGGTGTTGTTCCCATGCACCTGCTGCTCTTGTCCTTCTAGGTGGTAGAGGTCGCGGGTTTGGGAGGTGCTGTCGAAGAAGCCTTGGCGAGTTGCTGCAGTGCATCCTGTGGATGGTACACACTGCAGCCACTGTGCGCTGGTGGTGAAGGGAGTGAATGTTTAGGGTGGTGGATGGGGTGCCAATCAAGCGGGCTGCTTTATCCTGGATGGTGTCGAGCTTCTTGAGTGTTGTTGGAGCTGCAGTCATCCAGGCAAGTGGAGAGTATTCCATCACACTCCTGACTTGTGCCTTGTAGATGGTGGAAAGGCTTTGGGGAGTCAGGAGGTGAGTCACTCGCCGCAGAATACCCAGCCTCTGACCTGCTCTTGTAGCCACAGTATTTATATGGCTGGTCCAGTTAAGTTTCTGGTCAATGGTGACCCCCAGGATGTTGATGGTGGGGGATTCGGTGATGGTAATGCCATTGAATGTCAAGGGGAGGTGGTTAGACTCTCTTGTTGGAGATGGTCATTGCCTGGCACTTATCTGGCGCGAATGTTACTTGCCACTTATGAGCCCAAGCCTGGATGTTGTCCAGGTCTTGCTGCATGCAGGCTCGGACTGCTTCATTATCTGAGGGGTTGCGAATGGAACTGAACACTGCAGTCATCAGCGAACATCCCCATTTCTGACCTTATGATGGAGGGAAGGTCATTGATGAAACAGCTGAAGATGGTTGGGCCTAGGACACTGCCCTGAGGAACTCCTGCAGCAATGTCACACACAGACAGATATACACACAGACAGATATACACAGATAGATATACAAAGATATACACAGAGAGATATAGCACAAAACCCCATCAAAGCCGCATTTTTAAAGTTAACTATAATCTCCGTACCACATGATCACAGACACCAACTGCATAATGGCTTCATTCAGGCAGTCGAAGAAATCACGGATTGCCTTTCCACCGTCCTTCATATTTCCAACCACAAGCCCAAAGGACATGGAGAATACGACGAGCCCCAGAGCATTGACGGCATTGACAGCGCCCGGGATTGGGATGATCTCCTCACTCATCTCCTGCAGCAGCTGCACGGCCTGTGTCACGTTACTGACCATGGAACTCAGGCCCACACTGTCATTCTCTGCAATGATTGGCAGAAACTTTCTCATGCCATAGTTGGTTTTAAACTAAAAGGAAAGCAAAGGACATGCAGTGTTCATTCAAGGTGAAAAAGGGACAGGTCAAAGGATAGCAGCACAAGCACGAAACACACCTCACAGGAGTACAGCAGGGAATAACAGCTGGACAATACAGGAGCGACAGACCAGGCTATATCTGGGGCTGTGGGGGTTAAAAAATTGAATAACAGATACCCGGGAGTGAGTTACAGACTGGAATCTAATCGAGGGGTTCGGGGGGGTTTATATATAGAATAACAGATACCCGGGAGTGAGTTACAGACTGGAATCTAATCGAGGGGTTCGGGGGGTTTATATATAGAATAACAGATACCCGGGAGTGAGTTACAGACTGGAATCTAATCGAGGGGTTCGGGGGTTCATATATGGAATAACAGATACCCGGGAGTGAGTTACAGACTGGAATCTAATCGAGGGGTTCGGGGGGTTTATATACAGAATAACAGATACCCGGGAGTGAGTTACAGGCTGGAATCTAATCGAGGGGTTCAGGGGTTTATATATAGAATAACAGATACCCGGGAGTGAGTTACAGACAGGAATCTAATCGAGGGGTTCAGGGGTTTATATATAGAATAACAGATACCCGGGAGTGAGTTACAGGCTGGAATCTAATCGAGGGGTTCGGGGGTTCATATATGGAATAACAGATACCCGGGAGTGAGTTACAGACAGGAATCTAATCGAGGGGTTCGGGGGGTTTATATATAGAATAACAGATACCCGGGAGTGAGTTACAGACTGGAATCTAATCGAGGGGTTCGGGGGGTTTATATATAGAATAACAGATACCCGGGAGTGAGTGACAGGCTGGAATCTAATCGAGGGGTTCGGGGATTCATATATGGAATAACAGATACCCGGGAGTGAGTTACAGACAGGAATCTAATCGAGGGGTTCGGGGGTTCATATATGGAATAACAGATACCCGGGAGTGAGTTACAGACAGGAATCTAATCAAGGGGTTCGGGGGGTTTATATATAGAATAACAGATACCCGGGAGTGAGTTACAGACTGGAATCTAATCGAGGGGTTCGGGGGGTTTATATATAGAATAACAGATACCCGGGAGTGAGTTACAGGATGGAATCTAATCGAGGGGTTTGGGGGTTCATATATGGAATAACAGATACCCGGGAGTGAGTTACAGTCAGGAATCTAATCGAGGGGTTCGGGGGTTCATATATGGAATAACAGATACCCGGGAGTGAGTTACAGACTGGAATCTAATCGAGGGGTTCGGGGGGGTTTATATATAGAATAACAGATACCCGGGAGTGAGTTACAGGCTGGAATCTAATCGAGGGGTTCGGGGGTTTATATATAGAATAACAGACACCCGGGAGTGAGTTACAGACAGGAATCTAATCGAGGGGTTCGGGGGAGTTTATATACAGAATAACAGATATCCAGGAGTGAGTTACAGACTGGAATCTAATCGAGGGGTTCGGGGGGTTTATATATAGAATAACAGATACCCGGGAGTGAGTTACAGGCTGGAATCTAATCGAGGGGTTCGGGGGGGTTTATATACAGAATAACAGATATCCAGGAGTGAGTTACAGACTGGAATCTAATCGAGGGGTTCAGGGGTTTATATATAGAATAACAGATACCCGGGAGTGAGTTACAGGCTGGAATCTAATCGAGGGGTTCGGGGCATTTTATATAGAATAACAGATACCCGAGAGTGAGTTACAGGCTGGAATCTAATCGAGGGGTTCGGGGCATTTTATATAGAATAACAGATACCCGAGAGTGAGTTACAGACTGGAATCTAATCGAGGGGTTCGGGGGGGTTTATATATAGAATAACAGATACCCGAGAGTGAGTTACAGACTGGAATCTAATCGACGGGTTCGGGGGGGTTTATATATAGAATAACAGAGGGTTTTGTATAGCTGCAGCATAACTTCTGCTCCCTTGTACTCTAGTCCTCGAGATATAAAGGCCAATATTCCATTTGCCTTCTTGATTATTTTCTGCACCTGTTCATGACACTTCAATGATCTATGTACCTGAACCCCTAAGTCCCTTTGGACATCCACTGTTTTTAACTTTTTACCATTTAGAAAGTACCCTGTTCTATCCTTTTTTGATCCAAAGTGGATGACCTCACATTTGTCTACATTGAATTCCATTTGCCACAGTTTTGCCCATTCACCTAATCTATCAATATCACTTTGTAATTTTATGTTTTCATCTACACTGCTTACAATGCCACCAATCTTTGTGTCATCGGCAAACTTAGATATGAGACTTTCTATGCCTTCATCTAAGTCGTTAATAAATATTGTGAATAATTGAGGCCCCAAGACAGATCCCTGCGGGACTCCACTAGTCACATCCTGCCAATGTGAAAATTTTTGCACAATTTTCTGAGATTTGCCTACAGAAAAAAAAATATTGTGCAAATAATAGGGTAATAATCGTGGGGGATTTCAACTTCCCCAATATTAACTGGGATACTCAGAGTGTAAAAGGCTTAGAGGGTACAAAATTCTTAACGTGCATCCAGGAGAGCTTTTTGAGCCAGCATGTAGAAAGTCCTACAAGAGAGGGGGCGGTACTGGACCTAATTCTAGGGAATGTGGCCGGCCAAGTGGAAGAAGTGCTAGTAGGTGAGCACTTTGGTGACAGTGACCATAATTCGGTGAGATTTAAGGTGGTCATGGAAAAGGACAGGGAGGGGCCGGAAATAAAGGTTCTAAATTGGGGGAAGGCCGATTTTAATAGGATAAGGCAGGATCTGGCCAAAATGGACTGGGATCAGCTGCTTGTAGGAAAATCCGCATCGGAGCAATGGGAGTCTTTCAGAAGGGAGATTGAGACCATACAATGGCAACATGTTCCCGTAAAGGTCAAGGGTGGTTCCAAGAACTCCAGGGAACCTTGGATGTCAGGGGATATACGAGAATGGATTAGGAAAAAAAGGAGGGCTTTTGGCAGATACAAAAGGCTAAAGACGGAGGAAGCCCTAGAGGAGTACAAAAAGTGCAGGGGGATACTTAAAAAAGAAATTAGGAGATCAAGGAGGGGCCATGAAATAACACTGGCAAGCAAAATAAAGGAAAATCCTAAGATGTTTTATAAGTATATTAAGGGTAAGAGGATGACTAGGGAAAAAATAGGGCCCATTAGGGACAAAAATGGCAATCTGTGTGTGGAGCCGGCAGATGTAGGAGGGGTTCTAAATGAATTTTTTGCATCTGTTTTCACTATGGAGAAGGACGATGTAGACATAGAAATACGGCAGGGGGACTGTGATATACTCGAACATATTAACATCGAGCGGGAGGAGGTATTGGCGGTTTTAGCAGGCCTAAAAATGGATAAATCCCCAGGCCCGGACGAAATGTATCCCAGGCTACTGTGTGAGGCAAAGGAGGAGATTGCGTGGGCTCTGACACATATATTCAGAACCTCTCTGGCCACAGGGGATGTGCCAGAGGACTGGAGAACCGCTAATGTAATACCATTATTCAAGAAGGGGAGTAGGGAAAAACCGGGGAACTACAGGCCAGTGAGCCTAACATCAGTGGTAGGAAAATTATTGGAAAAAATTCTGAAGGACAAAATTAGTCTCCACTTGGAGAAGCAAGGATTAATCAGGGATAGTCAACATGGCTTTGTCAAGGGAAGATCATGTCTGACTAATTTGATTGAATTTTTTGAGGGGGTGACTAGGCGTGTGGATGAGGGTAACGCAGTGGATGTGGTATACATGGATTTCAGTAAGGCCTTCGATAAAGTCCCGCACAGGAGACTGGTCAAGAAGGTACGAGCCCATGGAGTCCAGGGTGCCTTGGCACTTTGGATACAAAACTGGCTTAGTGGCAGAAGGCAGAGGGTGATGGTCGAAGGTTGTTTTTGTGACTGGAAGCCTGTGGCCAGTGGGGTACCACAGGGATCTGTGCTGGGGCCCTTGCTGTTTGTGGTCTACATTAACGACTTGGATATGAATGTAAAAGGTATGATCAGTAAGTTCGCTGATGATACAAAAATTGGTAGGGTGGTAAATAGCGAGGAGGATAGCCTCAGTCTGCAGGACGATATAGATGGGTTGGTCAGATGGGCGGAACAGTGGCAAATGGAATTTAACCCGGAAAAGTGCGAGGTGATGCACTTTGGAGGGACTAACAAGGCAAGGGAATACACAATGAATGGGAAGACCCTAGGCAAGACAGAGGGTCAGAGGGATCTTGGTGTGCAAGTTCACAGATCCCTGAAGGCGGCGGAACAGGTCGATAAGGTGGGAAAGAAGGCATATGGGATACTTGCCTTTATTAGCCGAGGCATAGAATATAAGAGCAAGGAGGTTATGATGGAGCTGTATAAAACACTGGTTAGGCCACAGCTGGAGTACTGTGTGCAGTTCTGGTCGCCGCACTACAGGAAGGATGTGATCGCTTTGGAGAGGGTGCAGAGGAGATTCACCAGGATGTTACCAGGGCTGGAGCGCTTCAGCTATGAAGAGAGACTGGGAAGATTGGGTTTGTTCCTTGGAGCAGAGGAGGCTGAGGGGGGACATGATTGAGGTGTACAAAATTATGAGGGGCACAGATAGGATGGATACTAAGGAGCTTTTTCCCTTCGTTGAGGGTTCTATAACAAGGGGGCAAAGATTCAAGGTAAAAGGCGGGAGGTTTAGAGGGGATTTGAGAAAGAACTTTTTCACCCAGAGGGTGGTTGGAGTCTGGAACTCACTGCCTGAAAGGGTTGTGGAGGCAGGAACCCTCACAACATTCAAGAAGCATTTGGATGAGCACTTGAAATGCCATAGCATACAAGGCTACGGACCAAATGCTGGAATATGGGATTAGATTAGACTGGGCTTGATGGCCGGCGCGGACACGATGGGCCGAAGGGCCTCTATCCGTGCTGTGTCACTCTATGACTCTATGACTCTATGACTCTACCCATTATCCCTACTCTCTGTCGCCTTTCGCTCAGCCAACTTCCTAACCAAGTCCGTACTTTTCCCTCGATTCCATGGGCTTCTATCTTAGCTAACAGTCTCTTATGTGGGACCTTATCAAATGCCTTCTGGAAGTCCATATAAATAACATCCATTGACATTCCCCTATCCACTACTTTAGTCACCTCTTCAAAAAATTCAATCAGGTTTGTCAGGCACGACCTACCTTTCACAAATCCATGCTGGCTCTCTCTGATTAACTGAAAATTCTCGAGGTGTTCAGTCACCCTATCCTTAATTATAGACTCCAGCATTTTCCACAACAGATGTTAGGCTAACTGGTCTATAATTCCCTGGTTTCCCTCTCTCTCTTTTCTTAAAAAGCGGAGTGACGTGCAATTTTCCAATCTAGAGGGACAGTTCCTGAATCTAGAGAACATTGAAAGATTATAGTTAGGGCATCTGCAATGTGCTCACCTACTTCCTTTAAAACCCTGGGATGGAAACCATCTGGTCCTGGGGATTTGTCACTCTTCAGTGCTATTATTTTCTTCATTACTGTTGCTTTACTTATGTTAATTTAATTGAGTCCCTGTCCCCGATTCAATATTAGTTTTCTTGGGATTTCCGGCATGCTATCCTCTTTTTCTACTGTAAATACTGATGCAAAGTAATTGTTCAACATGTCCGCCATTTCCCCATTGTCAATGACAATATCCCCACTTTCAGTTTTTAAGGGGCCAACACTGCTCCTGACCACCCTCTTTCTCCTAATATAACTATAAAAGTTCTTCATATTGGTTTTGATATCCCTTGCGAGTTTCTTTTCATACTCTCTTTTTGTAGCTCTTACTATCTGTTTTGTGACCCTTTGTATCTTTCCCATTCTGTGCCATTTTTTTCCTTTTTGTATGCCCTTTCCTTATGTCTTATACTGTCCCTTACCTCTTTAGTTGTCCATGGCTCGTTTTTTTGGCAAGTCGAGTTCTTGCCCCTCAGGGTTATAAACCGATTCTGTATCACGTTAAATGTTTCTTGAAACATTTCGCACTGATCATCAGTCGTTTTACCCATTAACAGATTTGCCCAGTTTACTGTGGACAGTCTCTGTCTCATCCCATTGAAGTCGGCCTTACCCAAGTCTAGAATCTTAGCAGCTGATTCACTTTTTTCCCTTTCAAACACTACATTTAACTCGATCATGTTATGATCACTATTGGATAGATGTTCACGCACAGTTAAGCCGTTAACTAAATCTGGTTCATTACTCATTACTAAATCTAGTATGGCTTGCCCCCTTGTTTCCTCCAGGACTGTACTGTAACACTCCCTGATTCTATACCCTGTTTCTGTACTGTGACACTCTCTGATTCCATACCCTGTTTCTGTACTGTGACACTCTCTGATTCTATACCCTGTTTCTGTACTGTAACACTCTCTGATTCTATACCCTGTTTCTGTACTGTAACACTCTCTGATTCTATACCCTGTTTCTGTACTGTAACACTCTCTGATTCTATACCCTGTTCCTGTACTGTAACACTCTCTGATTCTATACCCTGTTTCTGTACTGTAACACTCTCTGATTCTATACCCTGTTTCTGTACTGTAACACTCTCTGATTCTATACCCTGTTCCTGTACTGTAACACTCTCTGATTCTATACCCTGTTCCTGCACTGTGACACTCTCTGATTCTATACCCTGTTTCTGTACTGTGACACTCTCTCATTCTATACCCTGTTTCTGTACTGTGACACTCTCTGATTCTACACCCTGTTCCTGCACTGTGACACTCTCTGATTCTATACCCTGTTTCTGTACTGTAACACTCTCTGATTCTATACCCTGTTTCTGTACTGTAACACTCTCTGATTCTATACCCTGTTTCTGTACTGTAACACTCCCTGATTCTATACCCTGTTTCTGTACTGTGACACTCTCTCATTCTATACCCTGTTTCTGTACTGTAACACTCTCTGATTCTATACCCTGTTTCTGTACTGTAACACTCCCTGATTCTATACCCTGTTTCTGTACTGTGACACTCTCTGATTCTATACCCTGTTTCTGTACTGTAACACTCCCTGATTCTATACCCTGTTTCTGTACTGTGACACTCTCTGATTCTATACCCTGTTTCTGTACTGTAACACTCTCTGATTCTATACCCTGTTTCTGTACTGTAACACTCTCTGATTCTATACCCTGTTTCTGTACTGTAACACTCCCTGATTCTATACCCTGTTTCTGTACTGTAACACTCTCTGATTCTATACCCTGTTTCTGTACTGTAACACTCCCTGATTCTATACCCTGTTTCTGTACTGTGACACTCTCTGATTCTATACCCTGTTTCTGTACTGTAACACTCCCTGATTCTATACCCTGTTTCTGTACTGTAACACTCTCTGATTCTATACCCTGTTTCTGTACTGTAACACTCTCTCATTCTATACCCTGTTTCTGTACTGTAACACTCTCTGATTCTATACCCTGTTTCTGTACTGTAACACTCCCTGATTCTATACCCTGTTTCTGTACTGTGACACTCTCTGATTCTATACCCTGTTTCTGTACTGTAACACTCCCTGATTCTATACCCTGTTTCTGTACTGTAACACTCTCTGATTCTATACCCTGTTTCTGTACTGTAACACTCTCTCATTCTATACCCTGTTTCTGTACTGTAACACTCCCTGATTCTATACCCTGTTTCTGTACTGTAACACTCTCTGATTCTATACCCTGTTTCTGTACTGTAACACTCTCTGATTCTATACCCTGTTTCTGTACTGTAACACTCTCTGATTCTATACCCTGTTTCTGTACTGTAACACTGTCTGATTCTATACCCTGTTTCTGTACTGTAACACTCTCTGATTCTATACCCTGTTTCTGTACTGTAACACTCTCTGATTCTATACCCTGTTTCTGTACTGTAACACTCTCTGATTCTATACCCTGTTTCTGTACTGTAACACTCTCTGATTCTATACCCTGTTCCTGTACTGTAACACTGTCTGATTCTATACCCTGTTTCTGTACTGTAACACTCTCTGATTCTATACCCTGTTTCTGTACTGTAACACTCTCTGATTCTATACCCTGTTTCTGTACTGTAACACTCTCTGATTCTATACCCTGTTTCTGTACTGTAACACTCTCTGATTCTATACCCTGTTTCTGTACTGTAACGCTCTCTGATTCTACACCCTGTTCCTGCACTGTGACACTCTCTGATTCTATACCCTGTTTCTGTACTGTAACACTCTCTGATTCTATACCCTGTTCCTGTACTGTAACACTCTCTGATTCTATACCCTGTTTCTGTACTGTAACACTCTTTGATTCTACACCCTGTTCCTGCACTGTGACACTCTCTGATTCTATACCCTGTTTCTGTACTGTAACACTCTCTGATTCTATACCCTGTTTCTGTACTGTAACACTCTCTGATTCTATACCCTGTTTCTGTACTGTAACACTCTCTGATTCTATACCCTGTTTCTGTACTGTAACACTCTCTGATTCTATACCCTGTTTCTGTACTGTAACACTCTCTGATTCTATACCCTGTTTCTGTACTGTAACACTCTCTGATTCTATACCCTGTTTCTGTACTGTAACACACTCTGATTCTATACCCTGTTTCTGTACTGTAACACTCTCTGATTCTATACCCTGTTTCTGTACTGTAACACTCTCTGATTCTATACCCTGTTTCTGTACTGTGACACTCTCTGATTCTATACCCTGTTTCTGTACTGTAACACTCTCTGATTCTATACCCTGTTCCTGCACTGTGACACTCTCTGATTCTATACCCTGTTTCTGTACTGTAACACTCTCTGATTCTATACCCTGTTTCTGTACTGTAACACTCCCTGATTCTATACCCTGTTTCTGTATTGTGACACTCTCTCATTCTATACCCTGTTTCTGTACTGTAACACTCTGATTCTATACCCTGTTCCTGTACTGTAACACTCTCTGATTCTATACCCTGTTTCTGTACTGTAACACTCCCTGATTCTATACCCTGTTTCTGTACTGTGACACTCTCTCATTCTATACCCTGTTTCTGTACTGTAACACTCTCTGATTCTATACCCTGTTTCTGTACTGTAACACTCTCTGATTCTATACCCTGTTTCTGTACTGTGACACTCTCTGATTCTATACCCTGTTTCTGTACTGTAACACTCCCTGATTCTATACCCTGTTCCTGTACTGTAACACTCTCTGATTCCATACCCTGTTTCTGTACTGTGACACTCTCTGATTCTATACCCTGTTTCTGTACTGTAACACTCTCTGATTCTATACCCTGTTTCTGTACTGTGACACTCTCTGATTCTATCAGATGTTTCAGTACTGTAACACTCTCTGATTCTATACCCTGTTCCTGTACTGTAACACTCTCTGATTCTATACCCTGTTTCTGTACTGTAACACTCCCTGATTCTATACCCTGTTTCTGTACTGTAACACTCCCTGATTCTATACCCTGTTTCTGTACTGTAACACTCTCTGATTCTATACCCTGTTTCTGTACTGTAACACTCCCTGATTCTATACCCTGTTTCTGTACTGTAACACTCTCTGATTCTATACCCTGTTTCTGTACTGTAACACTCCCTGATTCTATACCCTGTTCCTGTACTGTAACACTCTCTGATTCTATACCCTGTTCCTGTACTGTAACACTCCCTGATTCTATACCCTGTTTCTGTACTGTAACACTCTCTGATTCCATACCCTGTTCCTGTACTGTAACACTCTCTGATTCCATACCCTGTTTCTGTACTGTAACACTCTCTGATTCTATACCCTGTTTCTGTACTGTAACACTCTCTGATTCTATACCCTGTTTCTGTACTGTAACACTCTCTGATTCTATACCCTGTTTCTGTACTGTAACGCTCTCTGATTCTATACCCTGTTTCTGTACTGTGACACTCCCTGATTCTATACCCTGTTTCTGTACTGTAACACTCTCTGATTCTGTACCCTGTTTCTGTACTGTAACACTCCCTGATTCTATACCCTGTTTCTGTACTGTAACACTCCCTGATTCTGTACCCTGTTTCTGTACTGTAACACTCTCTGATTCTATACCCTGTTTCTGTACTGTAACACTCTCTGATTCTATACCCTGTTTCTGTACTGTAACGCTCTCTGATTCTATACCCTGTTTCTGTACTGTGACACTCCCTGATTCTATACCCTGTTTCTGTACTGTAACGCTCTCTGATTCTATACCCTGTTTCTGTACTGTGACACTCCCTGATTCTATACCCTGTTTCTGTACTGTAACACTCTCTGATTCTGTACCCTGTTTCTGTACTGTAACACTCTCTGATTCTATACCCTGTTTCTGTACTGTAACACTCTCTGATTCTATACCCTGTTTCTGTACTGTAACGCTCTCTGATTCTATACCCTGTTTCTGTACTGTGACACTCCCTGATTCTATACCCTGTTTCTGTACTGTAACACTCTCTGATTCCATATCCTGTTTCTGTACTGTAACACTCCCTGATTCTATACCCTGTTTCTGTACTGTAACACTCCCTGATTCTATACCCTGTTTCTGTACTGTAACACTCTCTGATTCTATACCCTGTTTCTGTACTGTAACACTCTCTGATTCTATACCCTGTTTCTGTACTGTAACACTCCCTGATTCTATACCCTGTTTCTGTACTGTAACACTCCCTGATTCTATACCCTGTTCCTGTACTGTAACACTCTCTGATTCTATACCCTGTTTCTGTACTGTAACACTCTCTGATTCTATACCCTGTTCCTGTACTGTGACACTCTCTGATTCTATACCCTGTTCCTGTACTGTAACACTCTCTGATTCTATACCCTGTTTCTGTACTGTAACACTCTCTCATTCTATACCCTGTTTCTGTACTGTAACACTCTCTCATTCTATACCCTGTTTCTGTACTGTAACACTCTCTGATTCTATACCCTGTTTCTGTACTGTAACACTCTCTCATTCTATACCCTGTTTCTGTACTATGACACTCCCTGATTCTATACCCTGTTTCTGTACTGTGACACTCCCTGATTCTATACCCTGTTTCTGTACTGTAACACTCTCTGATTCTATACCCTGTTTCTGTACTGTAACACTCTCTGATTCTATACCCTGTTCCTGTACTGTGACACTCTCTGATTCTATACCCTGTTTCTGTACTGTGACACTCCCTGATTCTATACCCTGTTTCTGTACTGTAACACTCTCTGATTCTATACCCTGTTTCTGTACTGTAACACTCTCTGATTCTATACCCTGTTCCTGCACTGTGACACTCTCTGATTCTATACCCTGTTTCTGTACTGTAACACTCTCTGATTCTATACCCTGTTTCTGTACTGTAACACTCCCTGATTCTATACCCTGTTTCTGTACTGTGACACTCTCTCATTCTATACCCTGTTTCTGTACTGTAACACTCCCTGATTCTATACCCTGTTTCTGTACTGTGACACTCTCTCATTCTATACCCTGTTTCTGTACTGTAACACTCTGATTCTATACCCTGTTCCTGTACTGTAACACTCTCTGATTCTATACCCTGTTTCTGTACTGTAACACTCCCTGATTCTATACCCTGTTTCTGTACTGTGACACTCTCTCATTCTATACCCTGTTTCTGTACTGTAACACTCTCTGATTCTATACCCTGTTTCTGTACTGTAACACTCTCTGATTCTATACCCTGTTTCTGTACTGTAACACTCTCTGATTCTATACCCTGTTCCTGTACTGTAACACTCTCTGATTCTATACCCTGTTTCTGTACTGTGACACTCTCTGATTCTATACCCTGTTTCTGTACTGTAACACTCCCTGATTCTATACCCTGTTCCTGTACTGTAACACTCTCTGATTCCATACCCTGTTTCTGTACTGTGACACTCTCTGATTCTATACCCTGTTTCTGTACTGTAACACTCTCTGATTCTATACCCTGTTTCTGTACTGTGACACTCTCTGATTCTATCAGATGTTTCTGTACTGTGACACTCTCTGATTCTATCAGATGTTTCAGTACTGTAACACTCTCTGATTCTATACCCTGTTCCTGTACTGTGACACTCTCTGATTCTATACCCTGTTCCTGCACTGTGACACTCTCTGATTCTATACCCTGTTTCTGTACTGTAACACTCCCTGATTCTATACCCTGTTTCTGTACTGTAACACTCTCTGATTCTATACCCTGTTTCTGTACTGAAACACTCTCTGATTGTATACCCTGTTTCTGTACTGTAACACTCTCTGATTCTATACCCTGTTCCTGTACTGTAACACTCCCTGATTCTATACCCTGTTTCTGTACTGTAACACTCTCTGATTCCATACCCTGTTCCTGTACTGTAACACTCTCTGATTCCATACCCTGTTTCTGTACTGTAACACTCTCTGATTCTATACCCTGTTTCTGTACTGTAACACTCTCTGATTCTATACCCTGTTTCTGTACTGTGACACTCTCTGATTCTATACCCTGTTCCTGTACTGTAACACTCTCTGATTCCATACCCTGTTTCTGTACTGTGACACTCTCTGATTCTATACCCTGTTTCTGTACTGTAACACTCTCTGATTCTATACCCTGTTTCTGTACTGAAACACTCTCTGATTGTATACCCTGTTTCTGTACTGTAACACTCTCTGATTCTATACCCTGTTCCTGTACTGTAACACTCCCTGATTCTATACCCTGTTTCTGTACTGTAACACTCTCTGATTCTATACCCTGTTTCTGTACTGTAACACTCTCTGATTCTATACCCTGTTTCTGTACTGTAACACTCCCTGATTCTATACCCTGTTTCTGTACTGTAACACTCTCTGATTCTATACCCTGTTTCTGTACTGTAACACTCCCTGATTCTATACCCTGTTCCTGTACTGTAACACTCTCTGATTCTATACCCTGTTTCTGTACTGTAACACTCTCTGATTCTATACCCTGTTTCTGTACTGTGACACTCTCTGATTCTATACCCTGTTCCTGTACTGTAACACTCTCTGATTCTATACCCTGTTTCTGTACTGTAACACTCTCTGATTCTATACCCTGTTCCTGTACTGTAACACTCTCTGATTCTATACCCTGTTTCTGTACTGTGACACTCTCTGATTCTATACCCTGTTTCTGTACTGTGACACTCTCTGATTCTATACCCTGTTTCTGTACTGTAACACTCTCTGATTCCATACCCTGTTTCTGTACTGTGACACTCTCTGATTCTATACCCTGTTTCTGTACTGTAACACTCTCTGATTCTATACCCTGTTTCTGTACTGTAACACTCCCTGATTCTATACCCTGTTTCTGTACTGTAACACTCTCTGATTCTATACCCTGTTTCTGTACTGTAACACTCTCTGATTCTATACCCTGTTTCTGTACTGTAACACTCTCTGATTCTATACCCTGTTCCTGTACTGTAACACTCCCTGATTCTATACCCTGTTTCTGTACTGTAACACTCTCTGATTCTATACCCTGTTTCTGTACTGTAACACTCTCTGATTCTATACCCTGTTTCTGTACTGTAACACTCCCTGATTCTATACCCTGTTTCTGTACTGTAACACACTGATTCTATACCCTGTTCCTGTACTGTAACACTCTCTGATTCTATACCCTGTTTCTGTACTGTAACACTCTCTGATTCTATACCCTGTTCCTGTACTGTAACACTCGCTGATTCTATACCCTGTTCCTGTACTGTAACACTCTCTGATTCCATACCCTGTTTCTGTACTGTGACACTCTCTGATTCTATACCCTGTTTCTGTACTGTAACACTCTCTGATTCTATACCCTGTTTCTGTACTGTAACACTCCCTGATTCTATACCCTGTTTCTGTACTGTAACACTCCCTGATTCTATACCCTGTTTCTGTACTGTAACACTCCCTGATTCTATACCCTGTTTCTGTACTGTAACACTCTCTGATTCTATACCCTGTTTCTGTACTGTAACACTCTCTGATTCTATACCCTGTTTCTGTACTGTGACACTCTCTGATTCTATACCCTGTTTCTGTACTGTAACACTCTCTGATTCTATACCCTGTTTCTGTACTGTAACACTCCCTGATTCTATACCCTGTTTCTGTACTGTAACACTCCCTGATTCTATACCCTGTTTCTGTACTGTAACACTCTCTGATTCTATACCCTGTTTCTGTACTGTGACACTCTCTGATTCTATACCCTGTTTCTGTACTGTAACACTCTCTGATTCTATACCCTGTTTCTGTACTGTGACACTCCCTGATTCTATCCCCTGTTTCTGTACTGTAACACTCTCTGATTCGATACCCTGTTCCTGTACTGTAACACTCTCTGATTCCATACCCTGTTTCTGTACTGTGACACTCTCTGATTCTATACCCTGTTCCTGTACTGTAACACTCTCTGATTCTATACCCTGTTTCTGTACTGTAACACTCCCTGATTCTATACCCTGTTTCTGTACTGTAACACTCTCTGATTCTATACCCTGTTTCTGTACTGTAACACTCTCTGATTCTATACCATGTTTCTGTACTGTGACACTCTCTGATTCTATACCCTGTTCCTGTACTGTAACACTCTCTGATTCTATACCCTGTTCCTGTACTGTAACACTCTCTGATTCTATACCCTGTTTCTGTACTGTAACACTCTCTGATTCTATACCCTGTTTCTGTACTGAAACACTCTCTGATTCTATACCCTGTTTCTGTACTGTAACACTCTCTGATTCTATACCCTGTTTCTGTACTGAAACACTCTCTGATTCTATACCCTGTTTCTGTACTGTAACACTCTCTGATTCTATACCCTGTTTCTGTACTGTAACACTCTCTGATTCTATACCCTGTTTCTGTACTGAAACACTCTCTGATTCTATACCCTGTTTCTGTACTGTAACACTCTCTGATTCTATACCCTGTTTCTGTACTGTGACACTCTCTGATTCTATACCCTATTCCTGCACTGTGACACTCTCTGATTCTATACCCTGTTTCTGTACTGTAACACTCTCTGATTCTATACCCTGTTTCTGTACTGTGACACTCTCTGATTCTATACCCTGTTTCTGTACTGTAACACTCTGATTCTATACCATGTTTCTGTACTGTAACACTCTGATTCTATACCCTGTTTCTGTACTGTGACACTCTCTGATTCTATACCCTGTTTCTGTACTGTAACACTCTGATTCTATACCCTGTTTCTGTACTGTGACACTCTCTGATTCTATACCCTGTTTCTGTACTGTAACACTCTGATTCTATACCATGTTTCTGTACTGTAACACTCTGATTCTATACCCTGTTTCTGTACTGTAACACTCTGATTCTATACCATGTTTCTGTACTGTAACACTCTCTGATTCTATACCCTGTTCCTGTCCTGTTGCACTCTCTGACTCTATACCCTGTTCCTGTACTGTGACACTCTCTGATTCTATACCCTGTTTCTGTACTGTAACACTCTCTGATTCTATACCCTGTTCCTGTCCTGTTACACTCTCTGACTCTATACCCTGTTCCTGTCCTGTTACACTCTCTGATTCTATACCCTGTTTCTGTACTGTAACACTCTCTGATTCTATACCCTGTTTCTGTACTGTGACACTCTCTGATTCTATACCCTGTTTCTGTACTGTGACACTCTCTGATTCTATACCCTATTCCTGCACTGTGACACTCTCTGATTCTATACCCTGTTTCTGTACTGTAACACTCTCTGATTCTATACCCTGTTTCTGTACTGTGACACTCTCTGATTCTATACCCTGTTTCTGTACTGTAACACTCTCTGATTCTATACCCTGTTTCTGTACTGTAACACTCTCTGATTCTATACCCTGTTTCTGTACTGTAACACTCTGATTCTATACCATGTTTCTGTACTGTAACACTCTGATTCTATACCCTGTTTCTGTACTGTGACACTCTCTGATTCTATACCCTGTTTCTGTACTGTAACACTCTGATTCTATACCCTGTTTCTGTACTGTGACACTCTCTGATTCTATACCCTGTTTCTGTACTGTAACACTCTGATTCTATACCATGTTTCTGTACTGTAGCACTCTGATTCTATACCCTGTTTCTGTACTGTAACACTCTGATTCTATACCATGTTTCTGTACTGTAACACTCTCTGATTCTATACCCTGTTCCTGTCCTGTTGCACTCTCTGACTCTATACCCTGTTCCTGTACTGTGACACTCTCTGATTCTATACCCTGTTTCTGTACTGTAACACTCTCTGATTCTATACCCTGTTCCTGTCCTGTTACACTCTCTGACTCTATACCCGGTTCCTGTACTGTGACACTCTCTGATTCTATACCCTGTTCCTGTCCTGTTACACTCTCTGATTCTATACCCTGTTTCTGTACTGTAACACTCTCTGATTCTATACCCTGTTTCTGTACTGTGACACTCTCTGATTCTATACCCTGTTTCTGTACTGTGACACTCTCTGATTCTATACCCTGTTCCTGTACTGTAACACTCTCTGATTCTATACCCTGTTCCTGTACTGTAACACTCTGATTCTATACCCTGTTTCTGTACTGTAACACTCTCTGATTCTATACCCTGTTTCTGTACTGTGACACTCTCTGATTCTATACCCTGTTCCTGTACTGTAACACTCTCTGATTCCATACCCTGTTTCTGTACTGTGACACTCTCTGATTCTATACTCTGTTTCTGTACTGTAACACTCTCTGATTCTATACCCTGTTTCTGTACTGTAACACTCTCTGATTCTATACCCTGTTTCTGTACTGTAACACTCTCTGATTCTATACCCTGTTCCTGTACTGTAACACTCCCTGATTCTATACCCTGTTCCTGTACTGTAACACTCCCTGATTCTATACCCTGTTTCTGTACTATAACACTCTCTGATTCTATACCCTGTTTCTGTACTGTAACACTCTCTGATTCTATACCCTGTTCCTGTACTGTAACGCCCTCTGATTCTATACCCTGTTCCTGCACTGTGACACTCTCTGATTCCATACCCTGTTTCTGTACTGTAACACTCTCTGATTCTATACCCTGTTTCTGTACTGTAACACTCCCTGATTCTATACCCTGTTTCTGTACTGTAACACTCTCTGATTCTATACCCTGTTTCTGTACTGTAACACTCCCTGATTCTATACCCTGTTTCTGTACTGTAACACTCTCTGATTCTATACCCTGTTTCTGTACTGTGACACTCCCTGATTCTATACCCTGTTTCTGTACTGTAACACTCTCTGATTCTATACCCTGTTTCTGTACTGTAACACTCTCTGATTCTATACCCTGTTTCTGTACTGTAACACTCTCTGATTCTATACCCTGTTTCTGTACTGTAACACTCCCTGATTCTATACCCTGTTTCTGTACTGTAACACTCTCTGATTCTATACCCTGTTTCTGTACTGTAACACTCTCTGATTCTATACCCTGTTTCTGTACTGTAACACTCTCTGATTCTATACCCTGTTTCTGTACTGTAACACTCTCTGATTCTATACCCTGTTTCTGTACTGTAACACTCTCTGATTCGATACCCTGTTTCTGTACTGTAACACTCTCTGATTCTATACCCTGTTTCTGTACTGTAACACTCTCTGATTCTATACCCTGTTTCTGTACTGTAACACTCTCTGATTCTATACCCTGTTTCTGTACTGTGACACTCTCTGATTCTATACCCTGTTTCTGTACTGTAACACTCTGATTCTATACCATGTTTCTGTACTGTAACACTCTGATTCTATACCCTGTTTCTGTACTGTAACACTCTCTGATTCTATACCCTGTTTCTGTACTGTAACACTCCCTGATTCTATACCCTGTTTCTGTACTGTAACACTCTCTGATTCTATACCCTGTTTCTGTACTGTAACACTCTCTGATTCTATACCCTGTTTCTGTACTGTAACACTCTCTGATTCTATACCCTGTTTCTGTACTGTAACACTCTCTGATTCTATACCCTGTTTCTGTACTGTAACACTCTCTGATTCGATACCCTGTTTCTGTACTGTAACACTCTCTGATTCTATACCCTGTTTCTGTACTGTAACACTCTCTGATTCTATACCCTGTTTCTGTACTGTAACACTCTCTGATTCTATACCCTGTTTCTGTAATGTAACACTCTCTGATTCTATACCCTGTTTCTGTACTGTGACACTCTCTGATTCTATACCCTGTTTCTGTACTGTAACACTCTGATTCTATACCATGTTTCTGTACTGTAACACTCTGATTCTATACCCTGTTTCTGTACTGTAACACTCTCTGATTCTATACCCTATTTCTGTACTGTAACACTCTGATTCTATACCCTGTTCCTGTACTGTGACACTCTCTGATTCTATACCCTGTTCCTGTCCTGTTACACTCTCTGATTCTATACCCTGTTTCTGTACTGTAACACTCTCTGATTCTATACCCTGTTTCTGTACTGTAACACTCTCTGATTCTATACCCTGTTCCTGTCCTGTTACACTCTCTGACTCTATACCCGGTTCCTGTACTGTGACACTCTCTGATTCTATACCCTGTTCCTGTCCTGTTACACTCTCTGATTCTATACCCTGTTTCTGTACTGTAACACTCTCTGATTCTATACCCTGTTTCTGTACTGTAACACTCTCTGATTCTATACCCTGTTTCTGTACTGTAACACTCTCTGATTCTATACCCTGTTTCTGTACTGTAACACTCTCTGATTCTATACCCTGTTTCTGTACTGTAACACTCTGATTCTATACCCTGTTCCTGTACTGTAACACTCTCTGATTCTATACCCTGTTTCTGTACTGTAACACTCTCTGATTCTATACCCTGTTTCTGTACTGTAACACTCTCTGATTCTATACCCTGTTTCTGTACTGTAACACTCTGATTCTATACCCTGTTCCTGTACTGTAACACTCTCTGATTCTATACCCTGTTTCTGTACTGTAACACTCTCTGATTCTATACCCTGTTTCTGTACTGTAACACTCTCTGATTCTATACCCTGTTTCTGTACTGTAACACTCTCTGATTCTATACCCTGTTTCTGTACTGTAACACTCTCTGATTCTATACCCTGTTTCTGTACTGTAACACTCTCCGATTCTATACCCTGTTTCTGTACTGTAACACTCTGATTCTATACCATGTTTCTGTACTGTAACACTCTCTGATTCTATACCCTGTTTCTGTACTGTAACACTCCCTGATTCTATACCCTGTTTCTGTACTGTGACTCTCTGATTCCATACCCTGTTCCTGTACTGTAACACTCTCTGATTCTATACCCTGTTTCTGTACTGTAACACTCTCTGATTCTATACCCTGTTCCTGTACTGTAACACTCCCTGATTCTATACCCTGTTCCTGTACTGTAACACTCCCTGATTCTATACCCTGTTTCTGTACTATAACACTCTCTGATTCTATACCCTGTTTCTGTACTGTAACACTCTCTGATTCTATACCCTGTTCCTGTACTGTAACGCCCTCTGATTCTATACCCTGTTCCTGCACTGTGACACTCTCTGATTCTATACCCTGTTTCTGTACTGTAACACTCTCTGATTCTATACCCTGTTTCTGTACTGTAACACTCCCTGATTCTATACCCTGTTTCTGTACTGTAACACTCTCTGATTCTATACCCTGTTTCTGTACTGTAACACTCCCTGATTCTATACCCTGTTTCTGTACTGTAACACTCTCTGATTCTATACCCTGTTTCTGTACTGTGACACTCCCTGATTCTATACCCTGTTTCTGTACTGTAACACTCTCTGATTCTATACCCTGTTTCTGTACTGTAACACTCTCTGATTCTATACCCTGTTTCTGTACTGTAACACTCTCTGATTCTATACCCTGTTTCTGTACTGTAACACTCTCTGATTCTATACCCTGTTTCTGTACTGTAACACTCTCTGATTCTATACCCTGTTCCTGTACTGTAACACTCTCTGATTCTATACCCTGTTTCTGTACTGTAACACTCCCTGATTCTATACCCTGTTTCTGTACTGTAACACTCTCTGATTCTATACCCTGTTTCTGTACTGTAACACTCTCTGATTCTATACCCTGTTTCTGTACTGTAACACTCCCTGATTCTATACCCTGTTTCTGTACTGTAACACTCTCTGATTCTATACCCTGTTTCTGTACTGTAACACTCCCTGATTCTATACCCTGTTTCTGTACTGTAACACTCTCTGATTCTATACCCTGTTTCTGTACTGTGACACTCCCTGATTCTGTACCCTGTTTCTGTACTGTAACACTCTCTGATTCTATACCCTGTTTCTGTACTGTAACACTCTCTGATTCTATACCCTGTTTCTGTACTGTAACACTCTCTGATTCTATACCCTGTTTCTGTACTGTAACACTCCCTGATTCTATACCCTGTTTCTGTACTGTAACACTCTCTGATTCTATACCCTGTTTCTGTACTGTAACACTCTCTGATTCTATACCCTGTTTCTGTACTGTAACACTCTCTGATTCTATACCCTGTTTCTGTACTGTAACACTCTCTGATTCTATACCCTGTTTCTGTACTGTAACACTCTCTGATTCGATACCCTGTTTCTGTACTGTAACACTCTCTGATTCTATACCCTGTTTCTGTACTGTAACACTCTCTGATTCTATACCCTGTTTCTGTACTGTAACACTCTCTGATTCTATACCCTGTTTCTGTACTGTAACACTCTCTGATTCTATACCCTGTTTCTGTACTGTGACACTCTCTGATTCTATACCCTGTTTCTGTACTGTAACACTCTGATTCTATACCATGTTTCTGTACTGTAACACTCTGATTCTATACCCTGTTTCTGTACTGTAACACTCTCTGATTCTATACCCTGTTTCTGTACTGTAACACTCCCTGATTCTATACCCTGTTTCTGTACTGTAACACTCTCTGATTCTATACCCTGTTTCTGTACTGTAACACTCTCTGATTCTATACCCTGTTTCTGTACTGTAACACTCTCTGATTCTATACCCTGTTTCTGTACTGTAACACTCTCTGATTCTATACCCTGTTTCTGTACTGTAACACTCTCTGATTCGATACCCTGTTTCTGTACTGTAACACTCTCTGATTCTATACCCTGTTTCTGTACTGTAACACTCTCTGATTCTATACCCTGTTTCTGTACTGTAACACTCTCTGATTCTATACCCTGTTTCTGTACTGTAACACTCTCTGATTCTATACCCTGTTTCTGTACTGTGACACTCTCTGATTCTATACCCTGTTTCTGTACTGTAACACTCTGATTCTATACCATGTTTCTGTACTGTAACACTCTGATTCTATACCCTGTTTCTGTACTGTGACACTCTCTGATTCTATACCCTATTCCTGTACTGTAACACTCTGATTCTATACCCTGTTTCTGTACTGTGACACTCTCTGATTCTATACCCTGTTTCTGTACTGTAACACTCTCTGATTCTATACCCTGTTTCTGTACTGTAACACTCTCTGATTCTATACCCTGTTTCTGTACTGTAACACTCTCTGATTCTATACCCTGTTCCTGTCCTGTTACACTCTCTGACTCTATACCCGGTTCCTGTACTGTGACACTCTCTGATTCTATACCCTGTTCCTGTCCTGTTACACTCTCTGATTCTATACCCTGTTTCTGTACTGTAACACTCTCTGATTCTATACCCTGTTTCTGTACTGTAACACTCTCTGATTCTATACCCTGTTTCTGTACTGTAACACTCTCTGATTCTATACCCTGTTTCTGTACTGTAACACTCCCTGATTCTATACCCTGTTTCTGTACTGTAACACTCTCTGATTCTATACCCTGTTTCTGTACTGTAACACTCTCTGATTCTATACCCTGTTTCTGTACTGTAACACTCTCTGATTCTATACCCTGTTTCTGTACTGTAACACTCTCTGATTCTATACCCTGTTTCTGTACTGTAACACTCTCTGATTCTATACCCTGTTTCTGTACTGTAACACTCTCTGATTCTATACCCTGTTTCTGTACTGTAACACTCTCTGATTCTATACCCTGTTTCTGTACTGTAACACTCTGATTCTATACCATGTTTCTGTACTGTAACACTCTCTGATTCTATACCCTGTTTCTGTACTGTAACACTCTCTGATTCTGTACCCTGTTTCTGTACTGTAACACTCTCTGATTCTATACACTGTTCCTGTACTGTAACACTCTCTAATTCTATACCCTGTTTCTGTACTGTAACACTCCCTGATTCTATACCCTGTTTCTGTACTGTGACTCTCTGATTCCATACCCTGTTCCTGTACTGTAACACTCTCTGATTCCATACCCTGTTTCTGTACTGTGACACTCTCTGATTCTATACCCTGTTTCTGTACTGTAACACTCTCTGATTCTATACCCTGTTTCTGTACTGTGACACTCTCTGATTCTATACCCTGTTCCTGTACTGTAACACTCTCTGATTCCATACCCTGTTTCTGTACTGTGACACTCTCTGATTCTATACCCTGTTTCTGTACTGTAACACTCCCTGATTCTATACCCTGTTCCTGTACTGTAACACTCCCTGATTCTATACCCTGTTTCTGTACTATAACACTCTCTGATTCTATACCCTGTTTCTGTACTGTAACACTCTCTGATTCTATACCCTGTTCCTGTACTGTAACGCCCTCTGATTCTATACCCTGTTCCTGCACTGTGACACTCTCTGATTCTATACCCTGTTTCTGTACTGTAACACTCTCTGATTCTATACCCTGTTTCTGTACTGTAACACTCCCTGATTCTATACCCTGTTTCTGTACTGTAACACTCTCTGATTCTATACCCTGTTTCTGTACTGTAACACTCCCTGATTCTATACCCTGTTTCTGTACTGTAACACTCTCTGATTCTATACCCTGTTTCTGTACTGTGACACTCCCTGATTCTATACCCTGTTTCTGTACTGTAACACTCTCTGATTCTATACCCTGTTTCTGTACTGTAACACTCTCTGATTCTATACCCTGTTTCTGTACTGTAACACTCTCTGATTCTATACCCTGTTTCTGTACTGTAACACTCCCTGATTCTATACCCTGTTTCTGTACTGTAACACTCTCTGATTCTATACCCTGTTTCTGTACTGTAACACTCTCTGATTCTATACCCTGTTTCTGTACTGTAACACTCTCTGATTCCATACCCTGTTTCTGTACTGTGACACTCTCTGATTCTATACCCTGTTTCTGTACTGTAACACTCTCTGATTCTATACCCTGTTTCTGTACTGTAACACTCTCTGATTCTATACCCTGTTTCTGTACTGTAACACTCTCTGATTCGATACCCTGTTTCTGTACTGTAACACTCTCTGATTCTATACCCTGTTTCTGTACTGTAACACTCTCTGATTCTATACCCTGTTTCTGTACTGTAACACTCTCTGATTCTATACCCTGTTTCTGTACTGTAACACTCTCTGATTCTATACCCTGTTTCTGTACTGTGACACTCTCTGATTCTATACCCTGTTTCTGTACTGTAACACTCTGATTCTATACCATGTTTCTGTACTGTAACACTCTGATTCTATACCCTGTTTCTGTACTGTAACACTCTCTGATTCTATACCCTATTTCTGTACTGTAACACTCTGATTCTATACCCTGTTTCTGTACTGTAACACTCTCTGATTCTATACCCTGTTTCTGTACTGTAACACTCTGATTCTATACCCTGTTTCTGTACTGTAACACTCTGATTCTATACCATGTTTCTGTACTGTAACACTCTCTGATTCTATACCCTGTTCCTGTCCTGTTGCACTCTCTGACTCTATACCCTGTTCCTGTACTGTGACACTCTCTGATTCTATACCCTGTTTCTGTACTGTAACACTCTCTGATTCTATACCCTGTTCCTGTCCTGTTACACTCTCTGACTCTATACCCTGTTCCTGTACTGTGACACTCTCTGATTCTATACCCTGTTCCTGTACTGTAACACTCTCTGATTCTATACCCTGTTCCTGTACTGTGACACTCTCTGATTCTATACCCTGTTTCTGTACTGTAACACTCCCTGATTCTATACCCTGTTTCTGTACTGTAACACTCTCTGATTCTATACCCTGTTTCTGTACTGTAACACTCCCTGATTCTATACCCTGTTTCTGTACTGTAACACTCTCTGATTCTATACCCTGTTTCTGTACTGTGACACTCCCTGATTCTGTACCCTGTTTCTGTACTGTAACACTCTCTGATTCTATACCCTGTTTCTGTACTGTAACACTCTCTGATTCTATACCCTGTTTCTGTACTGTAACACTCTCTGATTCTATACCCTGTTTCTGTACTGTAACACTCCCTGATTCTATACCCTGTTTCTGTACTGTAACACTCTCTGATTCTATACCCTGTTTCTGTACTGTAACACTCTCTGATTCTATACCCTGTTTCTGTACTGTAACACTCTCTGATTCTATACCCTGTTTCTGTACTGTAACACTCTCTGATTCTATACCCTGTTTCTGTACTGTAACACTCTCTGATTCGATACCCTGTTTCTGTACTGTAACACTCTCTGATTCTATACCCTGTTTCTGTACTGTAACACTCTCTGATTCTATACCCTGTTTCTGTACTGTAACACTCTCTGATTCTATACCCTGTTTCTGTACTGTAACACTCTCTGATTCTATACCCTGTTTCTGTACTGTGACACTCTCTGATTCTATACCCTGTTTCTGTACTGTAACACTCTGATTCTATACCATGTTTCTGTACTGTAACACTCTGATTCTATACCCTGTTTCTGTACTGTAACACTCTCTGATTCTATACCCTGTTTCTGTACTGTAACACTCCCTGATTCTATACCCTGTTTCTGTACTGTAACACTCTCTGATTCTATACCCTGTTTCTGTACTGTAACACTCTCTGATTCTATACCCTGTTTCTGTACTGTAACACTCTCTGATTCTATACCCTGTTTCTGTACTGTAACACTCTCTGATTCTATACCCTGTTTCTGTACTGTAACACTCTCTGATTCGATACCCTGTTTCTGTACTGTAACACTCTCTGATTCTATACCCTGTTTCTGTACTGTAACACTCTCTGATTCTATACCCTGTTTCTGTACTGTAACACTCTCTGATTCTATACCCTGTTTCTGTACTGTAACACTCTCTGATTCTATACCCTGTTTCTGTACTGTGACACTCTCTGATTCTATACCCTGTTTCTGTACTGTAACACTCTGATTCTATACCATGTTTCTGTACTGTAACACTCTGATTCTATACCCTGTTTCTGTACTGTGACACTCTCTGATTCTATACCCTATTCCTGTACTGTAACACTCTGATTCTATACCCTGTTTCTGTACTGTGACACTCTCTGATTCTATACCCTGTTTCTGTACTGTAACACTCTCTGATTCTATACCCTGTTTCTGTACTGTAACACTCTCTGATTCTATACCCTGTTTCTGTACTGTAACACTCTCTGATTCTATACCCTGTTCCTGTCCTGTTACACTCTCTGACTCTATACCCGGTTCCTGTACTGTGACACTCTCTGATTCTATACCCTGTTCCTGTCCTGTTACACTCTCTGATTCTATACCCTGTTTCTGTACTGTAACACTCTCTGATTCTATACCCTGTTTCTGTACTGTAACACTCTCTGATTCTATACCCTGTTTCTGTACTGTAACACTCTCTGATTCTATACCCTGTTTCTGTACTGTAACACTCCCTGATTCTATACCCTGTTTCTGTACTGTAACACTCTCTGATTCTATACCCTGTTTCTGTACTGTAACACTCTCTGATTCTATACCCTGTTTCTGTACTGTAACACTCTCTGATTCTATACCCTGTTTCTGTACTGTAACACTCTCTGATTCTATACCCTGTTTCTGTACTGTAACACTCTCTGATTCTATACCCTGTTTCTGTACTGTAACACTCTCTGATTCTATACCCTGTTTCTGTACTGTAACACTCTCTGATTCTATACCCTGTTTCTGTACTGTAACACTCTGATTCTATACCATGTTTCTGTACTGTAACACTCTCTGATTCTATACCCTGTTTCTGTACTGTAACACTCTCTGATTCTGTACCCTGTTTCTGTACTGTAACACTCTCTGATTCTATACACTGTTCCTGTACTGTAACACTCTCTAATTCTATACCCTGTTTCTGTACTGTAACACTCCCTGATTCTATACCCTGTTTCTGTACTGTGACTCTCTGATTCCATACCCTGTTCCTGTACTGTAACACTCTCTGATTCCATACCCTGTTTCTGTACTGTGACACTCTCTGATTCTATACCCTGTTTCTGTACTGTAACACTCTCTGATTCTATACCCTGTTTCTGTACTGTGACACTCTCTGATTCTATACCCTGTTCCTGTACTGTAACACTCTCTGATTCCATACCCTGTTTCTGTACTGTGACACTCTCTGATTCTATACCCTGTTTCTGTACTGTAACACTCCCTGATTCTATACCCTGTTCCTGTACTGTAACACTCCCTGATTCTATACCCTGTTTCTGTACTATAACACTCTCTGATTCTATACCCTGTTTCTGTACTGTAACACTCTCTGATTCTATACCCTGTTCCTGTACTGTAACGCCCTCTGATTCTATACCCTGTTCCTGCACTGTGACACTCTCTGATTCTATACCCTGTTTCTGTACTGTAACACTCTCTGATTCTATACCCTGTTTCTGTACTGTAACACTCCCTGATTCTATACCCTGTTTCTGTACTGTAACACTCTCTGATTCTATACCCTGTTTCTGTACTGTAACACTCCCTGATTCTATACCCTGTTTCTGTACTGTAACACTCTCTGATTCTATACCCTGTTTCTGTACTGTGACACTCCCTGATTCTATACCCTGTTTCTGTACTGTAACACTCTCTGATTCTATACCCTGTTTCTGTACTGTAACACTCTCTGATTCTATACCCTGTTTCTGTACTGTAACACTCTCTGATTCTATACCCTGTTTCTGTACTGTAACACTCCCTGATTCTATACCCTGTTTCTGTACTGTAACACTCTCTGATTCTATACCCTGTTTCTGTACTGTAACACTCTCTGATTCTATACCCTGTTTCTGTACTGTAACACTCTCTGATTCCATACCCTGTTTCTGTACTGTGACACTCTCTGATTCTATACCCTGTTTCTGTACTGTAACACTCTCTGATTCTATACCCTGTTTCTGTACTGTAACACTCTCTGATTCTATACCCTGTTTCTGTACTGTAACACTCTCTGATTCGATACCCTGTTTCTGTACTGTAACACTCTCTGATTCTATACCCTGTTTCTGTACTGTAACACTCTCTGATTCTATACCCTGTTTCTGTACTGTAACACTCTCTGATTCTATACCCTGTTTCTGTACTGTAACACTCTCTGATTCTATACCCTGTTTCTGTACTGTGACACTCTCTGATTCTATACCCTGTTTCTGTACTGTAACACTCTGATTCTATACCATGTTTCTGTACTGTAACACTCTGATTCTATACCCTGTTTCTGTACTGTAACACTCTCTGATTCTATACCCTATTTCTGTACTGTAACACTCTGATTCTATACCCTGTTTCTGTACTGTAACACTCTCTGATTCTATACCCTGTTTCTGTACTGTAACACTCTGATTCTATACCCTGTTTCTGTACTGTAACACTCTGATTCTATACCATGTTTCTGTACTGTAACACTCTCTGATTCTATACCCTGTTCCTGTCCTGTTGCACTCTCTGACTCTATACCCTGTTCCTGTACTGTGACACTCTCTGATTCTATACCCTGTTTCTGTACTGTAACACTCTCTGATTCTATACCCTGTTCCTGTCCTGTTACACTCTCTGACTCTATACCCTGTTCCTGTACTGTGACACTCTCTGATTCTATACCCTGTTCCTGTCCTGTTACAATCTCTGATTCTATACCCTGTTCCTGTCCTGTTACACTCTCTGACTCTATACCCTGTTCCTGTACTGTAACACTCTCTGATTCTATACCCTGTTTCTGTACTGTGACACTCTCTGATTCTATACCCTGTTTCTGTACTGTGACACTCTCTGATTCTATACCCTGTTTCTGTACTGTAACACTCTCTGATTCTATACCCTGTTTCTGTACTGTAACGCTCTCTGATTCTATACCCTGTTTCTGTACTGTAACACTCTCTGATTCTATACCCTGTTTCTGTACTGTAACACTCTCTGATTCTATACCCTGTTTCTGTACTGTAACACTCTCTGATTCTATACCCTGTTTCTGTACTGTAACACTCTCTGATTCTATACCCTGTTTCTGTACTGTAACACTCTCTGATTCTATACCCTGTTTCTGTACTGTAACGCTCTCTGATTCTATACCCTGTTTCTGTACTGTAACACTCTCTGATTCTATACCCTGTTTCTGTACTGTAACACTCTCTGATTCTATACCCTGTTTCTGTACTGTAACACTCTCTGATTCTATACCCTGTTTCTGTACTGTAACACTCTCTGATTCTATACCCTGTTTCTGTACTGTAACACTCCCTGATTCTATACCCTGTTCCTGTACTGTAACACTCTCTGATTCTCTCCCCTGTTTCTGTACTGTAACACTCTCTGATTCTATACCCTGTTTCTGTACTGTAACACTCTCTGATTCTATACCCTGTTTCTGTACTGTAACACTCCCTGATTCTATACCCTGTTTCTGTACTGTAACACTCTCTGATTCTCTCCCCTGTTTCTGTACTGTAACACTCTCTGATTCTATACCCTGTTTCTGTACTGTAACACTCTCTGATTCTATACCCTGTTTCTGTACTGTAACACTCCCTGATTCTATACCCTGTTCCTGTACTGTAACACTCTCTGATTCTATACCCTGTTTCTGTACTGTAACACTCTCTGATTCTATACCCTGTTTCTGTACTGTAACACTCTGAATCTATACCATGTTTCAGTACTGTAACACTCTCTGATTCTATACCCTATTTCTGTACTGTAACACTCTGATTCTATACCCTGTTTCTGTACTGTAACACTCTCTGATTCTATACCCTGTTTCTGTACTGTAACACTCTGATTCTATACCCTGTTTCTGTACTGTAACACTCTGATTCTATACCATGTTTCTGTACTGTAACACTCTCTGATTCTATACCCTGTTCCTGTCCTGTTGCACTCTCTGACTCTATACCCTGTTCCTGTACTGTGACACTCTCTGATTCTATACCCTGTTTCTGTACTGTAACACTCTCTGATTCTAGACCCTGTTCCTGTCCTGTTACACTCTCTGACTCTATACCCTGTTCCTGTACTGTGACACTCTCTGATTCTATACCCTGTTCCTGTCCTGTTACAATCTCTGATTCTATACCCTGTTCCTGTCCTGTTACACTCTCTGACTCTATACCCTGTTCCTGTACTGTAACACTCTCTGATTCTATACCCTGTTTCTGTACTGTGACACTCTCTGATTCTATACCCTGTTTCTGTACTGTGACACTCTCTGATTCTATACCCTGTTTCTGTACTGTAACACTCTCTGATTCTATACCCTGTTTCTGTACTGTAACGCTCTCTGATTCTATACCCTGTTTCTGTACTGTAACACTCTCTGATTCTATACCCTGTTTCTGTACTGTAACACTCTCTGATTCTATACCCTGTTTCTGTACTGTAACACTCTCTGATTCTATACCCTGTTTCTGTACTGTAACACTCTCTGATTCTATACCCTGTTTCTGTACTGTAACACTCTCTGATTCTATACCCTGTTTCTGTACTGTAACGCTCTCTGATTCTATACCCTGTTTCTGTACTGTAAAACTCTCTGATTCTATACCCTGTTTCTGTACTGTAACACTCTCTGATTCTATACCCTGTTTCTGTACTGTAACACTCTCTGATTCTATACCCTGTTTCTGTACTGTAACACTCCCTGATTCTATACCCTGTTCCTGTACTGTAACACTCTCTGATTCTCTCCCCTGTTTCTCTACTGTAACACTCTCTGATTCTATACCCTGTTTCTGTACTGTAACACTCTCTGATTCTATACCCTGTTTCTGTACTGTAACACTCCCTGATTCTATACCCTGTTTCTGTACTGTAACACTCTCTGATTCTCTCCCCTGTTTCTGTACTGTAACACTCTCTGATTCTATACCCTGTTTCTGTACTGTAACACTCTCTGATTCTATACCCTGTTTCTGTACTGTAACACTCCCTGATTCTATACCCTGTTCCTGTACTGTAACACTCTCTGATTCTATACCCTGTTTCTGTACTGTAACACTCTCTGATTCTATACCCTGTTTCTGTACTGTAACACTCTGAATCTATACCATGTTTCAGTACTGTAACACTCTCTGATTCTATACCCTGTTTCTGCACTGTAACACTCTGATTCTATACCCTGTTTCTGTACTGTGACACTCCCTGATTCTATACCCTGTTTCTGTACTGTAACACTCTGATTCTATACCATGTTCCTGTACTGTAACACACTCTGATTCTATACCCTGTTTCTGTACTGTAACACTCCCTGATTCTATACCCTGTTCCTGTACTGTAACACTCTCTGATTCTATACCCTGTTTCTGTACTGTAACACTCTCTGATTCTATACCCTGTTTCTGTACTGTAACACTCTGATTCTATACCCTGTTCCTGTACTGTAACACTCTCTGATTCTATACCCTGTTTCTGTACTGTAACACTCCCTGATTCTATACCCTGTTCCTGTACTGTAACACTCTCTGATTCTATACCCTGTTTCTGTACTGTAACACTCTCTGATTCTATACCCTGTTTCTGTACTGTAACACTCTGAATCTATACCATGTTTCAGTACTGTAACACTCTCTGATTCTATACCCTGTTTCTGCACTGTAACACTCTGATTCTATACCCTGTTTCTGTACTGTGACACTCCCTGATTCTATCCCCTGTTTCTGTACTGTAACACTCTGATTCTATACCATGTTCCTGTACTGTAACACACTCTGATTCTATACCCTGTTTCTGTACTGTAACACTCTCTGATTCTGTACCCTCTTTATGTACTGTGACACTCTCTGATTCTATACCCTGTTTCTGTACTGTAACACACTCTGATTCTATACCCTGTTTCTGTACTGTAACACTCTCTGATTCTATACCCTGTTTCTGTACTGTAACACTCTCTGATTCTATACCCTGTTTCTGTACTGTAACACTCTCTGATTCTATACCCTGCTCCTGTACTGTAACACTCCCTGATTCTATACCCTGTTTCTGTACTGTAACACTCTGATTCTATACCATGTTCCTGTACTGTAACACACTCTGATTCTATACCCTGTTTCTGTACTGTAACACTCTCTGATTCTATACCCTCTTTCTGTACTGTGACACTCTCTGATTCTATACCCTGTTTCTGTACTGTAACACACTCTGATTCTATACCCTGTTTCTGTACTGTAACACTCTCTGATTCTATACCCTGTTTCTGTACTGTAACACTCTCTGATTCTATACCCTGTTTCTGTACTGTAACACTCTCTGATTCTATACCCTGTTCCTGTACTGTAACACTCCCTGATTCTATACCCTGTTTCTGTACTGTGACACTCCCTGATTCTATACCCTGTTTCTGTACTGTAACACTCCCTGATTCTATACCCTGTTTCTGTACTGTAACACTCTCTGATTCTATACCCTGTTTCTGTATTGTAACACTCCCTGATTCTATACCCTGTTTCTGTACTGTAACACTCCCTGATTCTATACCCTGTTTCTGTACTGTAACACTCCCTGATTCTATACCATGTTTCTGTACTGTAACACTCTCTGATTCTATACCCTGTTTCTGTACTGTGACACTCCCTGATTCTATACCCTGTTTCTGTACTGTAACACTCTCTGATTCTATACCCTGTTTCTGTACTGTAACACTCTGATTCTATACCCTGTTGCTGTACTGTAACACTCTCTGATTCTATACCCTGTTTCTGTACTGTGACACTCTCTGATTCTATACCCTGTTGCTGTACTGTAACACTCTGATTCTATACCCTGTTTCTGTACTGTAACACTCTCTGATTCTATACCCTGTTTCTGTACTGTAACACTCTCTGATTCTATACCCTGTTGCTGTACTGTAACACTCTGATTCTATACCCTGTTTCTGTACTGTAACACTCTCTGATTCTATACCCTGTTTCTGTACTGTAACACTCCCTGATTCCATACCTTATTTCTGTACTGTAACACTCTCTGATTCTATACCCTGTTTCTGTACTGTAACACTCTCTGATTCTATACCCTGTTTCTGCACTGTAACACTCCCTGATTCTATACCCTGTTTCTGTACTGTAACACTCTCTGATTCTATACCCTGTTCCTGTACTGTAACACTCTCTGATTCTATACCCTGTTTCTGTACTGTAACACTCTCTGATTCTATACCCTGTTTCTGTACTGTGACACTCCCTGATTCTATACCCTGTTTCTGTACTGTAACACTCTCTGATTCTATACCCTGTTCCTGTCCTGTTACACTCTCTGACTCTATACCCTGTTCCTGTACTGTGACACTCTCTGATTCTATACCCTGTTCCTGTCCTGTTACACTCTCTGATTCTATACCCTGTTTCTGTACTGTAACACTCTCTGATTCTATACCCTGTTTCTGTACTGTAACACTCTCTGATTCTATACCCTGTTTCTGTACTGTAACACTCTCTGATTCTATACCCTGTTTCTGTACTGTAACACTCTCTGATTCTATACCCTGTTTCTGTACTGTAACACTCTCTGATTCTATACCCTGTTTCTGTACTGTAACACTCTCTGATTATATACCCTGTTTCTGTACTGTAACACTCTGATTCTATACCATGTTTCTGTACTGTAACACTCTCTGATTCTATACCCTGTTTCTGTACTGTAACACTCCCTGATTCTATACCCTGTTTCTGTACTGTGACTCTCTGATTCCATACCCTGTTTCTGTACTGTGACACTCTCTGATTCTATACCCTGTTTCTGTACTGTAACACTCTCTGATTCTATACCCTGTTTCTGTACTGTGACACTCTCTGATTCTATACCCTGTTCCTGCACTGTAACACTCTCTGATTCCATACCCTGTTTCTGCACTGTGACACTCTCTGATTCGATACCCTGTTTCTGTACTGTGACACTCTCTGATTCTATACCCTGTTTCTGTACTGTGACACTCTCTGATTCTATACCCTGTTTCTGTACTGTAACACTCTCTGATTCTATACCCTGTTTCTGTACTGTAACACTCTCTGATTCTATACCCTGTTTCTGTACTGTAACACTCTCTGATTCTATACCCTGTTCCTGTACTGTAACACTCCCTGATTCTATACCCTGTTCCTGTACTGTAACACTCCCTGATTCTATACCCTGTTTCTGTACTATAACACTCTCTGATTCTATACCCTGTTTCTGTACTGTAACGCTCTCTGATTCTATACCCTGTTTCTGTACTGTAACACTCTCTGATTCTATACCCTGTTCCTGTACTGTAACGCCCTCTGATTCTATACCCTGTTCCTGCACTGTGACACTCTCTGATTCTATACCCTGTTTCTGTACTGTAACACTCTCTGATTCTATACCCTGTTTCTGTACTGTAACACTCCCTGATTCTATACCCTGTTTCTATACTGTAACACTCTCTGATTCTATACCCTGTTTCTGTACTGTAACACTCCCTGATTCTATACCCTGTTTCTGTACTGTAACACTCTCTGATTCTATACCCTGTTTCTGTACTGTGACACTCCCTGATTCTATACCCTGTTTCTGTACTGTAACACTCTCTGATTCTATACCCTGTTTCTGTACTGTAACACTCTCTGATTCTATACCCTGTTTCTGTACTGTAACACTCTCTGATTCTATACCCTGTTTCTGTACTGTAACACTCCCTGATTCTATACCCTGTTTCTGTACTGTAACACTCTCTGATTCTATACCCTGTTTCTGTACTGTAACACTCTCTGATTCTATACCCTGTTTCTGTACTGTAACACTCTCTGATTCTATACCCTGTTTCTGTACTGTAACACTCTCTGATTCTATACCCTGTTTCTGTACTGTAACACTCTCTGATTCGATACCCTGTTTCTGTACTGTAACACTCTCTGATTCTATACCCTGTTTCTGTACTGTAACACTCTCTGATTCTATACCCTGTTTCTGTACTGTAACACTCTCTGATTCTATACCCTGTTTCTGTACTGTAACACTCTCTGATTCTATACCCTGTTTCTGTACTGTGACACTCTCTGATTCTATACCCTGTTTCTGTACTGTAACACTCTGATTCTCTTCCATGTTTCTGTACTGTAACACTCTGATTCTATACCCTGTTTCTGTACTGTAACACTCTCTGATTCTATACCCTATTTCTGTACTGTAACACTCTGATTCTATACCCTGTTTCTGTACTGTAACACTCTCTGATTCTATACCCTGTTTCTGTACTGTAACACTCTGATTCTATACCCTGTTTCTGTACTGTAACACTCTGATTCTATACCATGTTTCTGTACTGTAACACTCTCTGATTCTCTACCCTGTTCCTGTCCTGTTGCACTCTCTGACTCTATACCCTGTTCCTGTACTGTGACACTCTCTGATTCTATACCCTGTTTCTGTACTGTAACACTCTCTGATTCTATACCCTGTTCCTGTCCTGTTACACTCTCTGACTCTATACCCTGTTCCTGTACTGTGACACTCTCTGATTCTATACCCTGTTCCTGTCCTGTTACACTCTCTGATTCTATACCCTGTTCCTGTCCTGTTACACTCTCTGACTCTATACCCTGTTCCTGTACTGTAACACTCTCTGATTCTATAACCTGTTTCTGTACTGTGACACTCTCTGATTCTATACCCTGTTTCTGTACTGTGACACTCTCTGATTCTATACCCTGTTTCTGTACTGTAACACTCTCTGATTCTATACCCTGTTTCTGTACTGTAACACTCTCTGATTCTATACCCTGTTTCTGTACTGTAACACTCTCTGATTCTATACCCTGTTTCTGTACTGTAACACTCTCTGATTCTCTACCCTGTTTCTGTACTGTAACACTCTCTGATTCTATACCCTGTTTCTGTACTGTAACGCTCTCTGATTCTATACCCTGTTTCTGCACTGTAACACTCTCTGATTCTATACCCTGTTTCTGTACTGTAACACTCTCTGATTCTATACCCTGTTTCTGTACTGTAACACTCTCTGATTCTATACCCTGTTTCTGTACTGTAACACTCTCTGATTCTATACCCTGTTTCTGTACTGTAACACTCCCTGATTCTATACCCTGTTCCTGTACTGTAACACTCTCTGATTCTATACCCTGTTTCTGTACTGTAACACTCTCTGATTCTATACCCTGTTTCTGTACTGTAACACTCCCTGATTCTATACCCTGTTCCTGTACTGTAACACTCTGATTCTATACCATGTTCCTGTACTGTAACACACTCTGATTCTATACCCTGTTTCTGTACTGTAACACTCTCTGATTCTATACCCTCTTTCTGTACTGTGACACTCTCTGATTCTATACCCTGTTTCTGTACTGTAACACACTCTGATTCTATACCCTGTTTCTGTACTGTAACACTCTCTGATTCTATACCCTGTTCCTGTACTGTGACACTCCCTGATTCTATACCCTGTTCCTGTACTGTAACACTCTCTGATTCTATACCCTGTTTCTGTACTGTAACACTCTCTGATTCTATACCCTGTTCCTGTAATGTAACACTCTCTGATTCTATACCCTCTTTCTGTACTGTAACACTCTCTGATTCTATACCCTGTTCCTGTACTGTAACACTCCCTGATTCTATACCCTGTTTCTGTACTGTGACACTCCCTGATTCTATACCCTGTTTCTGTACTGTAACACTCCCTGATTCTATACCCTGTTTCTGTACTGTAACACTCTCTGATTCTATACCCTGTTTCTGTATTGTAACACTCCCTGATTCTATACCCTGTTTCAGTACTGTAACACTCTCTGATTCTATACCCTGTTTCTGGACTGTAACACTCTGATTCTATACCCTGTTTCTGTACTGTAACACTCCCTGATTCTATACCCTGTTTCTGTACTGTAACACTCCCTGATTCTATACCATGTTTCTGTACTGTAACACTCCCTGATTCTATACCCTGTTTCTGTACTGTAACACTCTCTGATTCTATACCCTGTTTCTGTACTGTAACACTCTGATTCTATACCCTGTTGCTGTACTGTAACACTCTCTGATTCTATACCCTGTTTCTGCACTGTGACACTCTCTGATTCTATACCCTGTTGCTGTACTGTAACACTCTGATTCTATACCCTGTTTCTGTACTGTAACACTCTCTGATTCTATACCCTGTTTCTGTACTGTAACACTCTCTGATTCTATACCCTGTTGCTGTACTGTAACACTCTGATTCTATACCCTGTTTCTGTACTGTAACACTCTCTGATTCTATACCCTGTTTCTGTACTGTAACACTCCCTGATTCCATACCCTATTTCTGTACTGTAACACTCTCTGATTCTATACCCTGTTTCTGTACTGTAACACTCTCTGATTCTATACCCTGTTTCTGCACTGTAACACTCCCTGATTCTATACCCTGTTTCTGTACTGTAACACTCTCTGATTCTATACCCTGTTCCTGTACTGTAACACTCTCTGATTCTATACCCTGTTTCTGTACTGTAACACTCTCTGATTCTATACCCTGTTTCTGTACTGTAACACTCTCTGATTCTATACCCTGTTGCTGTACTGTAACACTCTGATTCTATACCCTGTTTCTGTACTGTAACACTCTCTGATTCTATACCCTGTTTCTGTACTGTAACACTCCCTGATTCTATACCCTGTTCCTGTACTGTAACACTCTCTGATTCTATACCCTGTTTCTGTACTGTAACACTCTCTGATTCTATACCCTGTTTCTGTACTGTAACACTCTCTGATTCCATACCCTGTTTCTGTACTGTAACACTCTGATTCTATACCCTGTTTCTGTACTGTAACACTCCCTGATTCCATACCCTATTTCTGTACTGTAACACTCTCTGATTCTATACCCTGTTTCTGTACTGTAACACTCTCTGATTCTATACCCTGTTTCTGCACTGTAACACTCCCTGATTCTATACCCTGTTTCTGTACTGTAACACTCTCTGATTCTATACCCTGTTCCTGTACTGTAACACTCTCTGATTCTATACCCTGTTTCTGTACTGTAACACTCCCTGATTCTATACCCTGTTTCTGTACTGTAACACTCTCTGATTCTATACCCTGTTTCTGTACTGTAACACTCTCTGATTCTATACCCTGTTTCTGTACTGTAACACTCCCTGATTCTATACCCTGTTTCTGTACTGTAACACTCTCTGATTCTATACCCTGTTCCTGTACTGTAACACTGTCTGATTCTATACCCTGTTTCTGTACTGTAACACTCTCTGATTCTATACCCTGTTTCTGTACTGTAACACTCTCTGATTCTATCCCCTGTTTCTGTACTGTAACACTCCCTGATTCCATACCCTGTTTCTGTACTGTGACACTCTCTGATTCTATACCCTGTTTCTGTACTGTAACACTCTCTGATTCTATACCCTGTTTCTGTACTGTGACACTCCCTGATTCTATACCCTGTTTCTGTACTGTAACACTCTCTGATTCTATACCCTGTTTCTGTACTGTAACACTCTCTGATTCTATACCCTGTTTCTGTACTGTAACACTCTCTGATTCTATACCCTGTTTCTGTACTGTAACACTCTCTGATTCTATACCCTGTTTCTGTACTGTAACACTCTCTGATTCTATACCCTGTTTCTGTACTGTAACACTCTCTGATTCTATACCCTGTTTCTGTACTGTAACACTCTCTGATTCTATACCCTGTTTCTGTACTGTGACACTCTGATTCTATACCATGTTTCTGTACTGTAACACTCTCTGATTCTATACCCTGTTTCTGTACTGTAACACTCTCTGATTCTATACCCTGTTTCTGTACTGTAACACTCTGATTCTATACCCTGTTTCTGTACTGTAACACTCTGATTCTATACCATGTTTCTGTACTGTAACACTCTCTGATTCTATACCCTGTTTCTGTACTGTAACACTCTCTGATTCTATACCCTGTTTCTGTACTGTAACACTCTCTGATTCTATACCCTGTTTCTGTACTGTAACACTCTCTGACTCTATACCCTGTTCCTGTACTGTGACACTCTCTGATTCTATACCCTGTTTCTGTACTGTGACACTCTCTGATTCTATACCCTGTTTCTGTACTGTAACACTGTCTGATTCTATACCCTGTTTCTGTACTGTAACACTCCCTGATTCTATACCCTGTTCCTGTACTGTAACACTCTCTGATTCTATACCCTGTTTCTGTACTGTAACACTCTCTGATTCTATACCCTGTTTCTGTACTGTAACACTCTCTGATTCTATACCCTGTTTCTGTACTGTAACACTCTCTGATTCTATACCCTGTTTCTGTACTGTAACACTCTCTGATTCTCTCCCCTGTTTCTGTACTGTAACACTCTCTGATTCTATACCCTGTTTCTGTACTGTAACACTCTCTGATTCTATACCCTGTTTCTGTACTGTAACACTCTCTGATTCTCTCCCCTGTTTCTGTACTGTAACACTCTCTGATTCTATACCCTGTTTCTGTACTGTAACACTCTCTGATTCTATACCCTGTTTCTGTACTGTAACACTCCCTGATTCTATACCCTGTTCCTGTACTGTAACACTCTCTGATTCTATACCCTGTTTCTGTACTGTAACACTCTCTGATTCTATACCCTGTTTCTGTACTGTAACACTCCCTGATTCTATACCCTGTTCCTGTACTGTAACACTCTGATTCTATACCATGTTTCAGTACTGTAACACTCCCTGATTCTATACCCTGTTTCTGCACTGTAACACTCTGATTCTATACCCTGTTTCTGTACTGTAACACTCTGATTCTATACCATGTTCCTGTACTGTAACACACTCTGATTCTATACCCTGTTTCTGTACTGTAACACTCTCTGATTCTATACCCTCTTTCTGTACTGTAACACTCTCTGATTCTATACCCTGTTTCTGTACTGTAACACACTCTGATTCTATACCCTGTTTCTGTACTGTAACACTCTCTGATTCTATACCCTCTTTCTGTACTGTAACACTCTCTGATTCTATACCCTGTTCCTGTACTGTAACACTCCCTGATTCTATACCCTGTTTCTGTACTGTGACACTCCCTGATTCTATACCCTGTTTCTGTACTGTAACACTCCCTGATTCTATACCGTGTTTCTGTACTGTAACACTCTCTGATTCTATACCCTGTTTCTGTACTGTAACACTCTCTGATTCTATACCCTCTTTCTGTACTGTAACACTCTCTGATTCTATACCCTGTTCCTGTACTGTAACACTCCCTGATTCTGTACCCTGTTTCTGTACTGTGACACTCTCTGATTCTATACCCTGTTTCTGTACTGTAACACTCTCTGATTCTATACCCTGTTTCTGTACTGTAACACTCCCTGATTCTATACCCTGTTTCAGTACTGTAACACTCTCTGATTCTATACCCTGTTTCTGCACTGTAACACTCTGATTCTATACCCTGTTTCTGTACTGTAACACTCCCTGATTCTATACCCTGTTTCTGTACTGTAACACTCCCTGATTCTATACCATGTTTCTGTACTGTAACACTCCCTGATTCTATACCCTGTTTCTGTACTGTAACACTCTCTGATTCTATACCCTGTTTCTGTACTGTAACACTCTGATTCTATACCCTGTTGCTGTACTGTAACACTCTCTGATTCTATACCCTGTTGCTGTACTGTAACACTCTGATTCTATACCCTGTTTCTGTACTGTAACACTCTCTGATTCTATACCCTGTTTCTGTACTGTAACACTCCCTGATTCTATACCCTATTTCTGTACTGTAACACTCTCTGATTCTATACCCTGTTTCTGTACTGTAACACTCTCTGATTCTATACCCTGTTTCTGCACTGTAACACTCTGATTCTATACCCTGTTTCTGTACTGTAACACTCCCTGATTCTATACCCTGTTCCTGTACTGTAACACTCCCTGATTCTATACCCAGTTTCTGCACTGTAACACACTGATTCTATACCCTGTTCCTGTACTGTAACACTGTCTGATTCTATACCCTGTTTCTGTACTGCAAGACTCCCTGATTCTATACCCTGTTTCTGTACTGTAACACTCTCTGATTCTATACCCTGTTGCTGTACTGTAACACTCTCTGATTCTATACCCTGTTTCTGTACTGTAACACTCCCGGATTCTGTACCCTGTTTCTGTACTGTAACACTCTGATTCTATACCCTGTTTCTGTACTGTGACACTCTCTGATTCTATACCCTGTTTCTGTACTGTAACACTCTGATTCTATACCCTGTTTCTGTACTATAACACTCTCTGATTCTATACCCTGTTTCTGTACTGTAACACACTCTGATTCTATACCCTGTTTCTGTACTGTAACACTCTGATTCTATACTCTGTTTCTGTACTGTAACACTCTCTGATTCTATACCCTCTTTCTGTACTGTAACACTCTCTGATTCTATACCCTGTTCCTGTACTGTGACACTCCCTGATTCTATACCCTGTTTCTGTACTGTGACACTCCCTGATTCTATACCCTGTTTCTGTACTGTAACACTCCCTGATTCTATACCGTGTTTCTGTACTGTAACACTCTCTGATTCTATACCCTGTTTCTGTACTGTAACACTCTCTGATTCTATACCCTCTTTCTGTACTGTAACACTCTCTGATTCTATACCCTCTTTCTGTACTGTAACACTCTCTGATTCTATACCCTGTTCCTGTACTGTAACACTCCCTGATTCTATACCCTGTTTCTGTACTGTAACACTCCCTGATTCTATACCCTGTTTCTGTACTGTAACACTCTCTGATTCTATACCCTGTTTCTGTATTGTAACACTCCCTGATTCTATACCCTGTTTCAGTACTGTAACACTCTCTGATTCTATACCCTGTTTCTGGACTGTAACACTCTGATTCTATACCCTGTTTCTGTACTGTAACACTCCCTGATTCTATACCCTGTTTCTGTACTGTAACACTCCCTGATTCTATACCATGTTTCTGTACTGTAACACTCCCTGATTCTATACCCTGTTTCTGTACTGTAACACTCTCTGATTCTATACCCTGTTTCTGTACTGTAACACTCTGATTCTATACCCTGTTGCTGTACTGTAACACTCTCTGATTCTATACCCTGTTTCTGTACTGTGACACTCTCTGATTCTATACCCTGTTGCTGTACTGTAACACTCTGATTCTATACCCTGTTTCTGTACTGTAACACTCTCTGATTCTATACCCTGTTTCTGTACTGTAACACTCTCTGATTCTATACCCTGTTGCTGTACTGTAACACTCTGATTCTATACCCTGTTTCTGTACTGTAACACTCTCTGATTCTATACCCTGTTTCTGTACTGTAACACTCCCTGATTCCATACCCTATTTCTGTACTGTAACACTCTCTGATTCTATACCCTGTTTCTGTACTGTAACACTCTCTGATTCTATACCCTGTTTCTGTACTGTAACACTCTGATTCTATACCCTGTTTCTGTACTGTAACACTCTGATTCTATACCATGTTTCTGTACTGTAACACTCTCTGATTCTATACCCTGTTCCTGTCCTGTTACACTCTCTGACTCTATACCCTGTTCCTGTACTGTGACACTCTCTGATTCTATACCCTGTTTCTGTACTGTGACACTCTCTGATTCTATACCCTGTTTCTGTACTGTAACACTGTCTGATTCTATACCCTGTTTCTGTACTGTAACACTCCCTGATTCTATACCCTGTTCCTGTACTGTAACACTCTCTGATTCTATACCCTGTTTCTGTACTGTAACACTCTCTGATTCTATACCCTGTTTCTGTACTGTAACACTCTCTGATTCCATACCCTGTTTCTGTACTGTAACACTCTGATTCTATACCCTGTTTCTGTACTGTAACACTCCCTGATTCCATACCCTATTTCTGTACTGTAACACTCTCTGATTCTATACCCTGTTTCTGTACTGTAACACTCTCTGATTCTATACCCTGTTTCTGCACTGTAACACTCTCTGATTCTATACCCTCTTTCTGTACTGTAACACTCTCTGATTCTATACCCTGTTTCTGTACTGTAACACTCTCTGATTCTATACCCTGTTTCTGTACTGTGACACTCTGATTCTATACCATGTTTCTGTACTGTAACACTCTCTGATTCTATACCCTGTTTCTGTACTGTAACACTCTCTGATTCTATACCCTGTTTCTGTACTGTGACACTCTGATTCTATACCATGTTTCTGTACTGTAACACTCTCTGATTCTATACCCTGTTTCTGTACTGTAACACTCTCTGATTCTATACCCTGTTTCTGTACTGTAACACTCTGATTCTATACCCTGTTTCTGTACTGTAACACTCTGATTCTATACCATGTTTCTGTACTGTAACACTCTCTGATTCTATACCCTGTTTCTGTACTGTAACACTCTCTGATTCTATACCCTGTTTCTGTACTGTAACACTCTCTGATTCTATACCCTGTTTCTGTACTGTGACACTCTGATTCTATACCATGTTTCTGTACTGTAACACTCTCTGATTCTATACCCTGTTTCTGTACTGTAACACTCTCTGATTCTATACCCTGTTTCTGTACTGTAACACTCTGATTCTATACCCTGTTTCTGTACTGTAACACTCTGATTCTATACCATGTTTCTGTACTGTAACACTCTCTGATTCTATACCCTGTTCCTGTCCTGTTACACTCTCTGACTCTATACCCTGTTCCTGTACTGTGACACTCTCTGATTCTATACCCTGTTTCTGTACTGTGACACTCTCTGATTCTATACCCTGTTTCTGTACTGTAACACTGTCTGATTCTATACCCTGTTTCTGTACTGTAACACTCCCTGATTCTATACCCTGTTCCTGTACTGTAACACTCTCTGATTCTATACCCTGTTTCTGTACTGTAACACTCTCTGATTCTATACCCTGTTTCTGTACTGTAACACTCTCTGATTCTATACCCTGTTTCTGTACTGTAACACTCTCTGATTCTATACCCTGTTTCTGTACTGTAACACTCTCTGATTCTCTCCCCTGTTTCTGTACTGTAACACTCTCTGATTCTATACCCTGTTTCTGTACTGTAACACTCTCTGATTCTATACCCTGTTTCTGTACTGTAACACTCTCTGATTCTCTCCCCTGTTTCTGTACTGTAACACTCTCTGATTCTATACCCTGTTTCTGTACTGTAACACTCTCTGATTCTATACCCTGTTTCTGTACTGTAACACTCCCTGATTCTATACCCTGTTCCTGTACTGTAACACTCTCTGATTCTATACCCTGTTTCTGTACTGTAACACTCTCTGATTCTATACCCTGTTTCTGTACTGTAACACTCCCTGATTCTATACCCTGTTCCTGTACTGTAACACTCTGATTCTATACCATGTTTCAGTACTGTAACACTCCCTGATTCTATACCCTGTTTCTGCACTGTAACACTCTGATTCTATACCCTGTTTCTGTACTGTAACACTCTGATTCTATACCATGTTCCTGTACTGTAACACACTCTGATTCTATACCCTGTTTCTGTACTGTAACACTCTCTGATTCTATACCCTCTTTCTGTACTGTAACACTCTCTGATTCCATACCCTGTTTCTGTACTGTAACACACTCTGATTCTATACCCTGTTTCTGTACTGTAACACTCTGATTCTATACCCTGTTGCTGTACTGTAACACTCTCTGATTCTATACCCTGTTCCTGTACTGTAACACTCCCTGATTCTATACCCTGTTTCTGTACTGTGACACTCCCTGATTCTATACCCTGTTTCTGTACTGTAACACTCCCTGATTCTATACCGTGTTTCTGTACTGTAACACTCTCTGATTCTATACCCTGTTTCTGTACTGTAACACTCTCTGATTCTATACCCTCTTTCTGTACTGTAACACTCTCTGATTCTATACCCTGTTCCTGTACTGTAACACTCCCTGATTCTGTACCCTGTTTCTGTACTGTGACACTCTCTGATTCTATACCCTGTTTCTGTACTGTAACACTCCCTGATTCTATACCCTGTTTCAGTACTGTAACACTCTCTGATTCTATACCCTGTTTCTGCACTGTAACACTCTGATTCTATACCCTGTTTCTGTACTGTAACACTCCCTGATTCTATACCCTGTTTCTGTACTGTAACACTCCCTGATTCTATACCATGTTTCTGTACTGTAACACTCCCTGATTCTATACCCTGTTTCTGTACTGTAACACTCTCTGATTCTATACCCTGTTTCTGTACTGTAACACTCTGATTCTATACCCTGTTGCTGTACTGTAACACTCTCTGATTCTATACCCTGTTGCTGTACTGTAACACTCTGATTCTATACCCTGTTTCTGTACTGTAACACTCTCTGATTCTATACCCTGTTTCTGTACTGTAACACTCCCTGATTCTATACCCTATTTCTGTACTGTAACACTCTCTGATTCTATACCCTGTTTCTGTACTGTAACACTCTCTGATTCTATACCCTGTTTCTGCACTGTAACACTCTGATTCTATACCCTGTTTCTGTACTGTAACACTCCCTGATTCTATACCCTGTTCCTGTACTGTAACACTCCCTGATTCTATACCCAGTTTCTGCACTGTAACACACTGATTCTATACCCTGTTCCTGTACTGTAACACTGTCTGATTCTATACCCTGTTTCTGTACTGCAAGACTCCCTGATTCTATACCCTGTTTCTGTACTGTAACACTCTCTGATTCTATACCCTGTTGCTGTACTGTAACACTCTCTGATTCTATACCCTGTTTCTGTACTGTAACACTCCCGGATTCTGTACCCTGTTTCTGTACTGTAACACTCTGATTCTATACCCTGTTTCTGTACTGTGACACTCTCTGATTCTATACCCTGTTTCTGTACTGTAACACTCTGATTCTATACCCTGTTTCTGTACTATAACACTCTCTGATTCTATACCCTGTTTCTGTACTGTAACACACTCTGATTCTATACCCTGTTTCTGTACTGTAACACTCTGATTCTATACTCTGTTTCTGTACTGTAACACTCTCTGATTCTATACCCTCTTTCTGTACTGTAACACTCTCTGATTCTATACCCTGTTCCTGTACTGTGACACTCCCTGATTCTATACCCTGTTTCTGTACTGTGACACTCCCTGATTCTATACCCTGTTTCTGTACTGTAACACTCCCTGATTCTATACCGTGTTTCTGTACTGTAACACTCTCTGATTCTATACCCTGTTTCTGTACTGTAACACTCTCTGATTCTATACCCTCTTTCTGTACTGTAACACTCTCTGATTCTATACCCTCTTTCTGTACTGTAACACTCTCTGATTCTATACCCTGTTCCTGTACTGTAACACTCTCTGATTCTATACCCTGTTTCTGTACTGTGACACTCTCTGATTCTATACCCTGTTTCTGTACTGTAACACTCTCTGATTCTATACTCTGTTCCTGTACTGTAACACTCCCTGATTCTGTACCCTGTTTCTGTACTGTGACACTCTCTGATTCTATACCCTGTTTCTGTACTGTAACACTCCCTGATTCTATACCCTGTTTCAGTACTGTAACACTCTCTGATTCTATACCCTGTTTCTGCACTGTAACACTCTGATTCTATACCCTGTTTCTGTACTGTAACACTCCCTGATTCTATACCCTGTTTCTGTACTGTAACACTCCCTGATTCTATACCATGTTTCTGTACTGTAACACTCCCTGATTCTATACCCTGTTTCTGTACTGTAACACTCTCTGATTCTATACCCTGTTTCTGTACTGTAACACTCTGATTCTATACCCTGTTGCTGTACTGTAACACTCTCTGATTCTATACTCTGTTCCTGTACTGTAACACTCCCTGATTCTGTACCCTGTTTCTGTACTGTGACACTCTCTGATTCTATACCCTGTTTCTGTACTGTAACACTCCCTGATTCTATACCCTGTTTCAGTACTGTAACACTCTCTGATTCTATACCCTGTTTCTGCACTGTAACACTCTGATTCTATACCCTGTTTCTGTACTGTAACACTCCCTGATTCTATACCCTGTTTCTGTACTGGAACACTCCCTGATTCTATACCATGTTTCTGTACTGTAACACTCCCTGATTCTATACCCTGTTTCTGTACTGTAACACTCTCTGATTCTATACCCTGTTTCTGTACTGTAACACTCTGATTCTATACCCTGTTGCTGTACTGTAACACTCTCTGATTCTATACCCTGTTGCTGTACTGTAACACTCTGATTCTATACCCTGTTTCTGTACTGTAACACTCTCTGATTCTATACCCTGTTTCTGTACTGTAACACTCCCTGATTCTATACCCTATTTCTGTACTGTAACACTCTCTGATTCTATACCCTGTTTCTGTACTGTAACACTCTCTGATTCTATACCCTGTTTCTGCACTGTAACACTCTGATTCTATACCCTGTTTCTGTACTGTAACACTCCCTGATTCTATACCCTGTTCCTGTACTGTAACACTCCCTGATTCTATACCCTGTTTCTGTACTGTAACACTCTCTGATTCTATACCCTGTTTCTGTACTGTAACACTCTGATTCTATACCCTGTTGCTGTACTGTAACACTCTCTGATTCTATACCCTGTTGCTGTACTGTAACACTCTGATTCTATACCCTGTTTCTGTACTGTAACACTCTCTGATTCTATACCCTGTTTCTGTACTGTAACACTCCCTGATTCTATACCCTATTTCTGTACTGTAACACTCTCTGATTCTATACCCTGTTTCTGTACTGTAACACTCTCTGATTCTATACCCTGTTTCTGCACTGTAACACTCTGATTCTATACCCTGTTTCTGTACTGTAACACTCCCTGATTCTATACCCTGTTCCTGTACTGTAACACTCCCTGATTCTATACCCAGTTTCTGCACTGTAACACACTGATTCTATACCCTGTTCCTGTACTGTAACACTGTCTGATTCTATACCCTGTTTCTGTACTGTAACACTCCCTGATTCGATACCATGTTTCTGTACTGCAAGACTCCCTGATTCTATACCCTGTTTCTGTACTGTAACACTCCCGGATTCTGTACCCTGTTTCTGTACTGTAACACTCTGATTCTATACCCTGTTTCTGTACTGCAAGACTCCCTGATTCTATACCCTGTTTCTGTACTGTAACACTCTCTGATTCTATACCCTGTTGCTGTACTGTAACACTCTCTGATTCTATACCCTGTTTCTGTACTGTAACACTCCCGGATTCTGTACCCTGTTTCTGTACTGTGACACTCTGATTCTATACCATGTTTCTGTACTGTAACACTCTCTGATTCTATACCCTGTTTCTGTACTGTGACACTCTCTGATTCTATACCCTGTTTCTGTACTGTAACACTCTGATTCTATACCCTGTTTCTGTACTATAACACTCTCTGATTCTATACCCTGTTTCTGTGCTGTATCACTCTCTGATTGTATACCCTGTTTCTGTACTATAACACTCTCTGATTCTATACCCTGTTCCTGTACTGTAACACTCTCTGATTCTATACCCTGTTTCTGTACTGTAACACTCTCTGATTCTATACCCTGTTTCTGTCCTGTAACACTCTCTGATTCTATACCCTGTTTCTGTACTGTAACACTCTCTGATTCTATACCCTGTTTCTGTACTGTAACACTCTCTGATTCTATACCCTGTTTCTGTACTATAACACTCCCTGATTCTATACCCTGTTCCTGTACTGTAACACTCCCTGATTCTATACCCTGTTTCTGTACTGTAACACTCTCTGATTCTATACCCTGTTCCTGTACTGTAACACTCTCTGATTCTATACCCTGTTTCTGTACTGTAACACTCTCTGATTCTATACCCTGTTTCTGTCCTGTAACACTCTCTGATTCTATACCCTGTTCCTGTACTGTAACACTCTGATTCTATACCCTGTTTCTGTCCTGTAACACTCTCTGATTCTATACCCTGTTTCTGTACTGTAACACTCTCTGATTCTATACCCTGTTTCTGTACTGTAACACTCTCTGATTCTATACCCTGTTTCTGTACTGTAACACTCCCTGATTCTATACCCTGTTTCTGTACTGTAACACTCTCTGATTCTATACCCTGTTTCTGTACTGTAACACTCTCTGATTCTATACCCTCTTTCTGTACTGTAACACTCTCTGATTCTATACCCTGTTTCTGTACTGTAACACTCCCTGATTCTATATCCTGTTTCTGTACTGTAACACTCTCTGATTCTATACCCTGTTTCTGTACTGTTACACTCCCTGATTCTGTACCCTGTTTCTGTACTGTAACACTCTCTGATTCTATACCCTGTTCCTGTACTGTAACACTCTCTGATTCTACACCCTGTTCCTGTACTGTAACACTCCCTGATTCTATACCCTGTTTCTGTACTGTAACACTCTCTGATTCTATACCCTGTTTCTGTACTGTAACACTCTCTGATTCTATACCCCATTTCTGTACTGTAACACTCTCTGATTCTATACCCTGTTTCTGTACTGCAACACTCTCTGATTCTATACCCTGTTTCTGTACTGTAACACTCTCTGATTCTATACCCTGTTTCTGTACTGTAACACTCTCTGATTCTATACCCTGTTTCTGTACTGTAACACTCTCTGATTCTATACCCTGTTCCTGTACTGTAACACTCTCTGATTCTATACCATGTTTCTGTACTGTAACACTCTCTGATTCTATACCCTGTTTCTGTACTGTAACACTCTCTGATTCTATACCCTGTTTCTGTACTGTAACACTCTCTGATTCTATACCCTGTTTCTGTACTGTAACACTCGCTGATTCTATACCCTGTTTCTGTACTGTAACACTCCCTGATTCTATACCCTGTTCCTGTACTGTAACACTCTGATTCTATACCCTGTTTCTGTACTGTAACACTCTCTGATTCTATACCCTGTTTCTGTACTGTAACACTCTCTGATTCTATACCCTGTTTCTGTACTGTAACACTCTGATTCTATACCCTGTTTCTGTACTGTAACACTCTCTGATTCTATACCCTGTTCCTGTACTGTAACACTCTGATTCTATACCCTGTTTCTGTACTGTAACGCTCTCTGATTCTATACCCTGTTTCTGTACTGTAACACTCTGATTCTATACCCTGTTCCTGTACTGTAACACTCCCTGATTCTATACCATGTTTCTGTACTGTAACACTCTCTGATTCTGTACCCTGTTTCTGTACTGTAACACTCCCTGGTTCTATACCCTGTTTCTGTACTGTAACACTCTCTGATTCTATACCCTGTTTCTGTACTGTAACACTCCCTGATTCTGTACCCTGTTTCTGTACTGTAACACTCTCTGATTCTTTACCCTGTTTCTGTACTGTAACACTCTCTGATTCTATACCCTGTTTCTGTACTGTAACACTCTCTGATTCTATACCCTGTTTCTGTACTGTAACACTCCCTGATTCTATACCCTGTTTCTGTACTGTGACACTCTCTGATTCTATACCCTGTTTCTGTACTGTAACACTCCCTGATTCTATACCCTGTTTCTGTACTGTAACACTCTCTGATTCTATACCCTGTTTCTGTACTGTAACACTCTCTGATTCTGTACCCTGTTTCTGTACTGTAACACTCTCTGATTCTATACCCTGTTTCTGTACTGTAACACTCTCTGATTCTATACCATGTTTCTGTACTGTAACACTCTCTGATTCTATACCCTGTTTCTGTACTGTAACACTCCCTGATTCTATACCCTGTTTCTGTACTGTAACACTCCCTGATTCTATACCCTGTTTCTGTACTGTAACACTCTCTGATTCTATACCCTGTTTCTGTACTGTAACACTCCCTGATTCTATACCCTGTTTCTGTACTGTAACACTCCCTGATTCTATACCCTGTTTCTGTACTGTAACACTCCCTGATTCTATACCCTGTTTCTGTACTGTAACACTCCCTGATTCTATACCCTGTTTCTGTACTGTAACACTCCCTGATTCTATACCCTGTTTCTGTACTGTAACGCTCTCTGATTCTATACCCTGTTTCTGTACTGTAACGCTCTCTGATTCTATACCCTGTTTCTGTACTGTAACACTCTCTGATTCTATACCCTGTTTCTGTACTGTAACACTCCCTGATTCTATACCCTGTTTCTGTACTGTAACACTCTCTGATTCTATACCCTGTTTCTGTACTGTAACACTCTCTGATTCTATACCCTGTTTCTGTACTGTAACATTCTCTGATTCTATACCCTGTTTCTGTACTGTAACACTCTCTGATTCTATACCATGTTTCTGTACTGTAACACTCTCTGATTCTATACCCTGTTTCTGTACTGTAACACTCCCTGATTCTATACCCTGTTTCTGTACTGTAACACTCCCTGATTCTATACCCTGTTTCTGTACTGTAACACTCCCTGATTCTATACCCTGTTTCTGTACTGTAACGCTCTCTGATTCTATACCCTGTTTCTGTACTGTAACACTCTCTGATTCTATACCCTGTTTCTGTACTGTGACACTCTCTGATTCTATACCCTGTTTCTGTACTGTGACACTCTCTGATTCTATACCCTGTTTCTGTACTGTAACACTCTCTGATTCTATACCCTGTTTCTGTACTGTAACGCTCTCTGATTCTATACCCTGTTTCTGTACTGTAACGCTCTCTGATTCTATACCCTGTTTCTGTACTGTAACACTCTCTGATTCTATACCCTGTTTCTGTACTGTAACACTCCCTGATTCTATACCCTGTTTCTGTACTGTAACACTCTCTGATTCTATACCCTGTTTCTGTACTGTAACACTCTCTGATTCTATACCCTGTTTCTGTACTGTAACACTCCCTGATTCTATACCCTGTTTCTGTACTGTAACACTCTCTGATTCTATACCCTGTTTCTGTACTGTAACGCTCTCTGATTCTATACCCTGTTTCTGTACTGTAACGCTCTCTGATTCTATACCCTGTTTCTGTACTGTAACACTCTCTGATTCTATACCCTGTTTCTGTACTGTAACACTCCCTGATTCTATACCCTGTTTCTGTACTGTAACACTCTCTGATTCTATACCCTGTTTCTGTACTGTAACACTCTCTGATTCTATACCCTGTTTCTGTACTGTAACGCTCTCTGATTCTATACCCTGTTTCTGTACTGTAACACTCCCTGATTCTATACCCTGTTTCTGTCCTGTAACACTCTCTGATTCTATACCCTGTTCCTGTACTGTAACACTCTGATTCTATACCCTGTTTCTGTCCTGTAACACTCTCTGATTCTATACCCTGTTTCTGTACTGTAACACTCTCTGATTCTATACCCTGTTTCTGTACTGTAACACTCTCTGATTCTATACCCTGTTTCTGTACTGTAACACTCCCTGATTCTATACCCTGTTTCTGTACTGTAACACTCTCTGATTCTATACCCTGTTTCTGTACTGTAACACTCTCTGATTCTATACCCTCTTTCTGTACTGTAACACTCTCTGATTCTATACCCTGTTTCTGTACTGTAACACTCCCTGATTCTATATCCTGTTTCTGTACTGTAACACTCTCTGATTCTATACCCTGTTTCTGTACTGTTACACTCCCTGATTCTGTACCCTGTTTCTGTACTGTAACACTCTCTGATTCTATACCCTGTTCCTGTACTGTAACACTCTCTGATTCTACACCCTGTTCCTGTACTGTAACACTCCCTGATTCTATACCCTGTTTCTGTACTGTAACACTCTCTGATTCTATACCCTGTTTCTGTACTGTAACACTCTCTGATTCTATACCCCGTTTCTGTACTGTAACACTCTCTGATTCTATACCCTGTTTCTGTACTGCAACACTCTCTGATTCTATACCCTGTTTCTGTACTGTAACACTCTCTGATTCTATACCCTGTTTCTGTACTGTAACACTCTCTGATTCTATACCCTGTTTCTGTACTGTAACACTCTCTGATTCTATACCCTGTTCCTGTACTGTAACACTCTCTGATTCTATACCATGTTTCTGTACTGTAACACTCTCTGATTCTATACCCTGTTTCTGTACTGTAACGCTCTCTGATTCTTTCCCCTGTTCCTGTACTGTAACACTCTCTGATTCTATACCCTGTTTCTGTACTGTAACACTCTGATTCTATACCCTGTTTCTGTACTGTAACACTCTCTGATTCTATACCCTGTTTCTGTACTGTAACACTCTCTGATTCTATACCCTGTTTCTGTACTGTAACACTCTCTGATTCTATACCCTGTTTCTGTACTGTAACACTCTGATTCTATACCCTGTTTCTGTACTGTAACACTCTCTGATTCTATACCCTGTTTCTGTACTGTAACACTCTCTGATTCTATACCCTGTTTCTGTACTGTGACACTCCCTGATTCTATACCCTGTTTCTGTACTGTAACACTCTCTGATTCTATACCCTCTTTCTGTACTGTAACACTCTCTGATTCTATACCCTGTTCCTGTACTGTAACACTCTCTGATTCTATACCCTGTTTCTGTACTGTGACACTCTCTGATTCTATACCCTGTTTCTGTACTGTAACACTCTCTGATTCTATACTCTGTTCCTGTACTGTAACACTCCCTGATTCTGTACCCTGTTTCTGTACTGTGACACTCTCTGATTCTATACCCTGTTTCTGTACTGTAACACTCCCTGATTCTATACCCTGTTTCAGTACTGTAACACTCTCTGATTCTATACCCTGTTTCTGCACTGTAACACTCTGATTCTATACCCTGTTTCTGTACTGTAACACTCCCTGATTCTATACCCTGTTTCTGTACTGTAACACTCCCTGATTCTATACCATGTTTCTGTACTGTAACACTCCCTGATTCTATACCCTGTTTCTGTACTGTAACACTCTCTGATTCTATACCCTGTTTCTGTACTGTAACACTCTGATTCTATACCCTGTTGCTGTACTGTAACACTCTCTGATTCTATACTCTGTTCCTGTACTGTAACACTCCCTGATTCTGTACCCTGTTTCTGTACTGTGACACTCTCTGATTCTATACCCTGTTTCTGTACTGTAACACTCCCTGATTCTATACCCTGTTTCAGTACTGTAACACTCTCTGATTCTATACCCTGTTTCTGCACTGTAACACTCTGATTCTATACCCTGTTTCTGTACTGTAACACTCCCTGATTCTATACCCTGTTTCTGTACTGGAACACTCCCTGATTCTATACCATGTTTCTGTACTGTAACACTCCCTGATTCTATACCCTGTTTCTGTACTGTAACACTCTCTGATTCTATACCCTGTTTCTGTACTGTAACACTCTGATTCTATACCCTGTTGCTGTACTGTAACACTCTCTGATTCTATACCCTGTTGCTGTACTGTAACACTCTGATTCTATACCCTGTTTCTGTACTGTAACACTCTCTGATTCTATACCCTGTTTCTGTACTGTAACACTCCCTGATTCTATACCCTATTTCTGTACTGTAACACTCTCTGATTCTATACCCTGTTTCTGTACTGTAACACTCTCTGATTCTATACCCTGTTTCTGCACTGTAACACTCTGATTCTATACCCTGTTTCTGTACTGTAACACTCCCTGATTCTATACCCTGTTCCTGTACTGTAACACTCCCTGATTCTATACCCAGTTTCTGCACTGTAACACACTGATTCTATACCCTGTTCCTGTACTGTAACACTGTCTGATTCTATACCCTGTTTCTGTACTGTAACACTCCCTGATTCGATACCATGTTTCTGTACTGCAAGACTCCCTGATTCTATACCCTGTTTCTGTACTGTAACACTCCCGGATTCTGTACCCTGTTTCTGTACTGTAACACTCTGATTCTATACCCTGTTTCTGTACTGCAAGACTCCCTGATTCTATACCCTGTTTCTGTACTGTAACACTCTCTGATTCTATACCCTGTTGCTGTACTGTAACACTCTCTGATTCTATACCCTGTTTCTGTACTGTAACACTCCCGGATTCTGTACCCTGTTTCTGTACTGTGACACTCTGATTCTATACCATGTTTCTGTACTGTAACACTCTCTGATTCTATACCCTGTTTCTGTACTGTGACACTCTCTGATTCTATACCCTGTTTCTGTACTGTAACACTCTGATTCTATACCCTGTTTCTGTACTATAACACTCTCTGATTCTATACCCTGTTTCTGTGCTGTATCACTCTCTGATTGTATACCCTGTTTCTGTACTATAACACTCTCTGATTCTATACCCTGTTCCTGTACTGTAACACTCTCTGATTCTATACCCTGTTTCTGTACTGTAACACTCTCTGATTCTATACCCTGTTTCTGTCCTGTAACACTCTCTGATTCTATACCCTGTTTCTGTACTGTAACACTCTCTGATTCTATACCCTGTTTCTGTACTGTAACACTCTCTGATTCTATACCCTGTTTCTGTACTATAACACTCCCTGATTCTATACCCTGTTCCTGTACTGTAACACTCCCTGATTCTATACCCTGTTTCTGTACTGTAACACTCTCTGATTCTATACCCTGTTCCTGTACTGTAACACTCTCTGATTCTATACCCTGTTTCTGTACTGTAACACTCTCTGATTCTATACCCTGTTTCTGTCCTGTAACACTCTCTGATTCTATACCCTGTTCCTGTACTGTAACACTCTGATTCTATACCCTGTTTCTGTCCTGTAACACTCTCTGATTCTATACCCTGTTTCTGTACTGTAACACTCTCTGATTCTATACCCTGTTTCTGTACTGTAACACTCTCTGATTCTATACCCTGTTTCTGTACTGTAACACTCCCTGATTCTATACCCTGTTTCTGTACTGTAACACTCTCTGATTCTATACCCTGTTTCTGTACTGTAACACTCTCTGATTCTATACCCTCTTTCTGTACTGTAACACTCTCTGATTCTATACCCTGTTTCTGTACTGTAACACTCCCTGATTCTATATCCTGTTTCTGTACTGTAACACTCTCTGATTCTATACCCTGTTTCTGTACTGTTACACTCCCTGATTCTGTACCCTGTTTCTGTACTGTAACACTCTCTGATTCTATACCCTGTTCCTGTACTGTAACACTCTCTGATTCTACACCCTGTTCCTGTACTGTAACACTCCCTGATTCTATACCCTGTTTCTGTACTGTAACACTCTCTGATTCTATACCCTGTTTCTGTACTGTAACACTCTCTGATTCTATACCCCATTTCTGTACTGTAACACTCTCTGATTCTATACCCTGTTTCTGTACTGCAACACTCTCTGATTCTATACCCTGTTTCTGTACTGTAACACTCTCTGATTCTATACCCTGTTTCTGTACTGTAACACTCTCTGATTCTATACCCTGTTTCTGTACTGTAACACTCTCTGATTCTATACCCTGTTCCTGTACTGTAACACTCTCTGATTCTATACCATGTTTCTGTACTGTAACACTCTCTGATTCTATACCCTGTTTCTGTACTGTAACACTCTCTGATTCTATACCCTGTTTCTGTACTGTAACACTCTCTGATTCTATACCCTGTTTCTGTACTGTAACACTCGCTGATTCTATACCCTGTTTCTGTACTGTAACACTCCCTGATTCTATACCCTGTTCCTGTACTGTAACACTCTGATTCTATACCCTGTTTCTGTACTGTAACACTCTCTGATTCTATACCCTGTTTCTGTACTGTAACACTCTCTGATTCTATACCCTGTTTCTGTACTGTAACACTCTGATTCTATACCCTGTTTCTGTACTGTAACACTCTCTGATTCTATACCCTGTTCCTGTACTGTAACACTCTGATTCTATACCCTGTTTCTGTACTGTAACGCTCTCTGATTCTATACCCTGTTTCTGTACTGTAACACTCTGATTCTATACCCTGTTCCTGTACTGTAACACTCCCTGATTCTATACCATGTTTCTGTACTGTAACACTCTCTGATTCTGTACCCTGTTTCTGTACTGTAACACTCCCTGGTTCTATACCCTGTTTCTGTACTGTAACACTCTCTGATTCTATACCCTGTTTCTGTACTGTAACACTCCCTGATTCTGTACCCTGTTTCTGTACTGTAACACTCTCTGATTCTTTACCCTGTTTCTGTACTGTAACACTCTCTGATTCTATACCCTGTTTCTGTACTGTAACACTCTCTGATTCTATACCCTGTTTCTGTACTGTAACACTCCCTGATTCTATACCCTGTTTCTGTACTGTGACACTCTCTGATTCTATACCCTGTTTCTGTACTGTAACACTCCCTGATTCTATACCCTGTTTCTGTACTGTAACACTCTCTGATTCTATACCCTGTTTCTGTACTGTAACACTCTCTGATTCTGTACCCTGTTTCTGTACTGTAACACTCTCTGATTCTATACCCTGTTTCTGTACTGTAACACTCTCTGATTCTATACCATGTTTCTGTACTGTAACACTCTCTGATTCTATACCCTGTTTCTGTACTGTAACACTCCCTGATTCTATACCCTGTTTCTGTACTGTAACACTCCCTGATTCTATACCCTGTTTCTGTACTGTAACACTCTCTGATTCTATACCCTGTTTCTGTACTGTAACACTCCCTGATTCTATACCCTGTTTCTGTACTGTAACACTCCCTGATTCTATACCCTGTTTCTGTACTGTAACACTCCCTGATTCTATACCCTGTTTCTGTACTGTAACACTCCCTGATTCTATACCCTGTTTCTGTACTGTAACACTCCCTGATTCTATACCCTGTTTCTGTACTGTAACGCTCTCTGATTCTATACCCTGTTTCTGTACTGTAACGCTCTCTGATTCTATACCCTGTTTCTGTACTGTAACACTCTCTGATTCTATACCCTGTTTCTGTACTGTAACACTCCCTGATTCTATACCCTGTTTCTGTACTGTAACACTCTCTGATTCTATACCCTGTTTCTGTACTGTAACACTCTCTGATTCTATACCCTGTTTCTGTACTGTAACATTCTCTGATTCTATACCCTGTTTCTGTACTGTAACACTCTCTGATTCTATACCATGTTTCTGTACTGTAACACTCTCTGATTCTATACCCTGTTTCTGTACTGTAACACTCCCTGATTCTATACCCTGTTTCTGTACTGTAACACTCCCTGATTCTATACCCTGTTTCTGTACTGTAACACTCCCTGATTCTATACCCTGTTTCTGTACTGTAACGCTCTCTGATTCTATACCCTGTTTCTGTACTGTAACACTCTCTGATTCTATACCCTGTTTCTGTACTGTGACACTCTCTGATTCTATACCCTGTTTCTGTACTGTGACACTCTCTGATTCTATACCCTGTTTCTGTACTGTAACACTCTCTGATTCTATACCCTGTTTCTGTACTGTAACGCTCTCTGATTCTATACCCTGTTTCTGTACTGTAACGCTCTCTGATTCTATACCCTGTTTCTGTACTGTAACACTCTCTGATTCTATACCCTGTTTCTGTACTGTAACACTCCCTGATTCTATACCCTGTTTCTGTACTGTAACACTCTCTGATTCTATACCCTGTTTCTGTACTGTAACACTCTCTGATTCTATACCCTGTTTCTGTACTGTAACACTCCCTGATTCTATACCCTGTTTCTGTACTGTAACACTCTCTGATTCTATACCCTGTTTCTGTACTGTAACGCTCTCTGATTCTATACCCTGTTTCTGTACTGTAACGCTCTCTGATTCTATACCCTGTTTCTGTACTGTAACACTCTCTGATTCTATACCCTGTTTCTGTACTGTAACACTCCCTGATTCTATACCCTGTTTCTGTACTGTAACACTCTCTGATTCTATACCCTGTTTCTGTACTGTAACACTCTCTGATTCTATACCCTGTTTCTGTACTGTAACGCTCTCTGATTCTATACCCTGTTTCTGTACTGTAACACTCCCTGATTCTATACCCTGTTTCTGTCCTGTAACACTCTCTGATTCTATACCCTGTTCCTGTACTGTAACACTCTGATTCTATACCCTGTTTCTGTCCTGTAACACTCTCTGATTCTATACCCTGTTTCTGTACTGTAACACTCTCTGATTCTATACCCTGTTTCTGTACTGTAACACTCTCTGATTCTATACCCTGTTTCTGTACTGTAACACTCCCTGATTCTATACCCTGTTTCTGTACTGTAACACTCTCTGATTCTATACCCTGTTTCTGTACTGTAACACTCTCTGATTCTATACCCTCTTTCTGTACTGTAACACTCTCTGATTCTATACCCTGTTTCTGTACTGTAACACTCCCTGATTCTATATCCTGTTTCTGTACTGTAACACTCTCTGATTCTATACCCTGTTTCTGTACTGTTACACTCCCTGATTCTGTACCCTGTTTCTGTACTGTAACACTCTCTGATTCTATACCCTGTTCCTGTACTGTAACACTCTCTGATTCTACACCCTGTTCCTGTACTGTAACACTCCCTGATTCTATACCCTGTTTCTGTACTGTAACACTCTCTGATTCTATACCCTGTTTCTGTACTGTAACACTCTCTGATTCTATACCCCGTTTCTGTACTGTAACACTCTCTGATTCTATACCCTGTTTCTGTACTGCAACACTCTCTGATTCTATACCCTGTTTCTGTACTGTAACACTCTCTGATTCTATACCCTGTTTCTGTACTGTAACACTCTCTGATTCTATACCCTGTTTCTGTACTGTAACACTCTCTGATTCTATACCCTGTTCCTGTACTGTAACACTCTCTGATTCTATACCATGTTTCTGTACTGTAACACTCTCTGATTCTATACCCTGTTTCTGTACTGTAACGCTCTCTGATTCTTTCCCCTGTTCCTGTACTGTAACACTCTCTGATTCTATACCCTGTTTCTGTACTGTAACACTCTGATTCTATACCCTGTTTCTGTACTGTAACACTCTCTGATTCTATACCCTGTTTCTGTACTGTAACACTCTCTGATTCTATACCCTGTTTCTGTACTGTAACACTCTCTGATTCTATACCCTGTTTCTGTACTGTAACACTCTGATTCTATACCCTGTTTCTGTACTGTAACACTCTCTGATTCTATACCCTGTTTCTGTACTGTAACACTCTCTGATTCTATACCCTGTTTCTGTACTGTGACACTCCCTGATTCTATACCCTGTTTCTGTACTGTGACACTCTGATTCTATACCCTGTTTCTGTACTGTAACACTCTCTGATTCTATACCCTGTTTCTGTACTGTAACACTCTCTGATTCTATACCCTGTTTCTGTACTGTAACACTCGCTGATTCTATACCCTGTTTCTGTACTGTAACACTCCCTGATTCTATACCCTGTTCCTGTACTGTAACACTCTGATTCTATACCCTGTTTCTGTACTGTAACACTCTCTGATTCTATACCCTGTTTCTGTACTGTAACACTCTCTGATTCTATACCCTGTTTCTGTACTGTAACACTCTCTGATTCTATACCCTGTTTCTGTACTGTGACACTCTCTGATTCTATACCCTGTTTCTGTACTGTAACACTCTCTGATTCTATACCCTGTTTCTGTACTGTAACACTCTGATTCTATACCCTGTTCCTGTACTGTAACACTCCCTGATTCTATACCATGTTTCTGTACTGTAACACTCTCTGATTCTGTACCCTGTTTCTGTACTGTAACACTCCCTGGTTCTATACCCTGTTTCTGTACTGTAACACTCTCTGATTCTATACCCTGTTTCTGTACTGTAACACTCCCTGATTCTGTACCCTGTTTCTGTACTGTAACACTCTCTGATTCTTTACCCTGTTTCTGTACTGTAACACTCTCTGATTCTATACCCTGTTTCTGTACTGTAACACTCTCTGATTCTATACCCTGTTTCTGTACTGTAACACTCCCTGATTCTATACCCTGTTTCTGTACTGTGACACTCTCTGATTCTATACCCTGTTTCTGTACTGTAACACTCCCTGATTCTATACCCTGTTTCTGTACTGTAACACTCTCTGATTCTATACCCTGTTTCTGTACTGTAACACTCTCTGATTCTGTACCCTGTTTCTGTACTGTAACACTCTCTGATTCTATACCCTGTTTCTGTACTGTAACACTCTCTGATTCTATACCATGTTTCTGTACTGTAACACTCTCTGATTCTATACCCTGTTTCTGTACTGTAACACTCCCTGATTCTATACCCTGTTTCTGTACTGTAACACTCCCTGATTCTATACCCTGTTTCTGTACTGTAACACTCTCTGATTCTATACCCTGTTTCTGTACTGTAACACTCCCTGATTCTATACCCTGTTTCTGTACTGTAACACTCCCTGATTCTATACCCTGTTTCTGTACTGTAACACTCCCTGATTCTATACCCTGTTTCTGTACTGTAACACTCCCTGATTCTATACCCTGTTTCTGTACTGTAACACTCCCTGATTCTATACCCTGTTTCTGTACTGTAACGCTCTCTGATTCTATACCCTGTTTCTGTACTGTAACGCTCTCTGATTCTATACCCTGTTTCTGTACTGTAACACCCTCTGATTCTATACCCTGTTTCTGTACTGTAACACTCCCTGATTCTATACCCTGTTTCTGTACTGTAACACTCTCTGATTCTATACCCTGTTTCTGTACTGTAACACTCTCTGATTCTATACCCTGTTTCTGTACTGTAACACTCTCTGATTCTATACCCTGTTTCTGTACTGTAACACTCTCTGATTCTATACCATGTTTCTGTACTGTAACACTCTCTGATTCTATACCCTGTTTCTGTACTGTAACACTCCCTGATTCTATACCCTGTTTCTGTACTGTAACACTCCCTGATTCTATACCCTGTTTCTGTACTGTAACACTCCCTGATTCTATACCCTGTTTCTGTACTGTAACGCTCTCTGATTCTATACCCTGTTTCTGTACTGTAACACTCTCTGATTCTATACCCTGTTTCTGTACTGTGACACTCTCTGATTCTATACCCTGTTTCTGTACTGTAACGCTCTCTGATTCTATACCCTGTTTCTGTACTGTAACGCTCTCTGATTCTATACCCTGTTTCTGTACTGTAACACTCTCTGATTCTATACCCTGTTTCTGTACTGTAACACTCCCTGATTCTATACCCTGTTTCTGTACTGTAACACTCTCTGATTCTATACCCTGTTTCTGTACTGTAACACTCTCTGATTCTATACCCTGTTTCTGTACTGTAACGCTCTCTGATTCTATACCCTGTTTCTGTACTGTAACACTCCCTGATTCTATACCCTGTTTCTGTACTGTAACACTCCCTGATTCTATACCCTGTTTCTGTACTGTAACACTCCCTGATTCTATACCCTGTTTCAGTACTGTAACACTCTCTGATTCTATACCCTGTTTCTGTACTGTAACACTCCCTGATTCTATACCCTGTTTCTGTACTGTAACACCATGATTCAATAATACCACTGACTAAAAACCATGTTATCAAACTCAGTTGAAGAAATAAGGCCGGGGTGACCTTGTTCAGTGAAGTGTGTGTTCAGAATGATATTTTTTGCATCATATCTGCAGCAGCTCGGCACATTTCTGTTTGCTTCTTGGTGACTTGACTCGTACCTGTTTGAAGCAAGCCTCCACCAGATTCGGGGGAAACATGTTCCTGTGGGGGAAAGAAATAAAAGTGTTACACTCACTGCCACCATTCCTGGCACCAGCTGGCAGAGGAGGCTGCCCCTCCGTTTGGTGCCAGTAATTCCTCTCACCTCTCACCCCATTCACCTCCCGTCCCACACTTGTTGGTCTGCACCACTCAAGTCTTGGGGCTCAATCAGGGGGCAGATTAGTGCATGTTGGACAGTGCTGGCCCCTTGATCAAGTGTGGGATGGGAGGTGAATGGGGTGAGAAGAGAGAAGAATTACTGGCACCAAACGGAGAGGCAGCCTCCACTGTCGTAAACGCATCTGTCCATGACAGTATTGGTAGGAGTGACCACCGCACAAGTCCTCGTGGAGACGAAGTCCCGTCTTCGCACTGAGGACACCATCCAACGTGTTGTGTGGCACTATCACCGTGCTGAATGGGATAGATCAGAACAGATCTAGCAGCTCAAAACTGGGCATCCATGAGGCGCTGTGGGCCATCAGCAGCAGCAGCAGAATTGTATTCCAGCACAATCTGCAACCTCATGGCCCGGCATATTCCTCACTCTACCATTACCAACAAGCCAGGGGATCAACCCTGGTTCAATGAGGAGTGTAGAAGAGCATGCCAGGAGCAGCACCAGGCGTACCTAAAAATGAGGTGCCAACCTGGTGAAGCTACAACTCAGGACTACATGCATGCTAAACAGCGGAAGCAACATGCTATAGACAGAGCTAAGCGATTCCACAACCAACGGATCAGATCAAAGCTCTGCAGTCCTGCCACATCCGGTCGTGAATGGTGGTGGACAATTAAACAACATCGGAACATAGGAACAGGAGAAGGCCATTCAGCCCCTCGAGCCTGCTCCGCCATTCAATAAGATCATGGCTGTTCTGATCCTAACCTCAAATCTAAATTCATGTCCAATTTCCTGCCCGCTCCCCGTAACCCCTAATTCCCTTTACTTCTAGGAAACTGTCTATTTCTGTTTTAAATTTATTTAATGATGTAGCTTCCACAGCTTCCTGGGGCAGCAAATTCCACAGACCTACTGCCCTCTGAGTGAAGAAGTTTCTCCTCATCTCAGTTTTGAAAGAGCAGCCCCTTATTCTAAGATTATGCCCCCTAGTTCTAGTTTCACCCATCCTTGGGAACATCCTTACCGCATTCACCCGATCAAGCCCCTTCACAATCTTATATGTTTCAATAAGATCGCCTCTCATTCTTCTGAACTCCAATGAGTAGAGTCCCAATCTGCTCAACCTCTCCTCATATGTCCGCCCCCTCATCCCCGGGATTAACCGAGTGAACCTTCTTTGTACTGCCTCGAGAGCAAGTATGTCTTTTCTTAAGTATGGACACCAAAACTGTATGCAGTATTCCAGGTGCGGTCTCACCAATACCTTATATAACTGCAGCAATACCTCCTTGTTTTTATATTCTATCCCCCCAGCAATAAAAGCCGACATTCCGTTGGCCTTCTTGATCACCTGCTGCACCTGCATACTAACTTTTTGATTTTCTTGCACTAGGACCCCCAGATCCCTTTGTACTGCAGTACTTTCCAGTCTCTCGCCATTAAGAAAATAACTTGCTCTCTGATTTTTCCTGCCAAAGTGCATAACCTCACATTTTCCAATATTGTATTGCATCTGCCAAATCTCCGCCCACTCACCCAGCCTGTCTATATCCCCTTGCAGGTTTTTTATGTCCTCCTCACTCTCTACTTTCCCTCCCATCTTTGTATCATCTGCAAACTTTGATATGTTACACTCGGTCCCCTCCTCCAAATCGTTAATATAGATTGTAAAGAGTTGGGGACCCAGCACCGATCCCTGCGGAACACCACTGGCTACTGGTTGCCAGTCCGAGAATGAACCATTTATCCCAACTCTCTGCTTCCTGTTAGATAACCAATCCTCCACCCATGCCAGAATATTACCCCCAATCCAGTGATTCTTTATCTTGAGCAATAATCTTTTATGTGGCACCTTGTCGAATGCCTTCTGGAAGTCCAAATACACTACGTCCACTGGTTCCCCTTTATCCACCCTGTACGTTATGTCCTCAAAGAACTCAAGCAAATTTGTCAGACATGACTTCCCCTTCGTAAACCCATGCTGACTTTGTCCTATTAAATTATGTTTATCCAAATGTTCTGCTACTGTCTCCTTAATAATAGACTCCAAAATTTTACCCACCACAGATGTTAGGCTAACTGGTCTATAATTTCCAGCCTTCTGCCTGCTACCCTTTTTAAATAAGGGTGTTACATTAGCAGTTTTCCAATCTGCCGGGACCTTTGCCGAGTCCAGAGAATTTTGGAAAATTATTACCAAAGCATCCACAATCCCAACTGCCACTTCCCTCAAGACCCTCGGATGTAAGCCATCAGGTCCAGGGGATTTATCCGCCTTGAGTCCCATTAATTTACTGAGTACCAATTCCTGAGTGATTTTAATCGTATTTAGCTCCTCCCCCCCAGAGCCCCCTGTTTGTCCAGTGTTGGGATATTCTTAGTGTCCTCTACCGTAAAGACTGAAACAAAATATTTGTTCAGCATTTTTGCCATCTCCATGTTTCCCACCATTAATTTCCCGGTCTCATCCTCTAAGGGACCTACGTTTGCCTGAGCCACCCTTTTTCTTTTTATATAACTATAGAAACTCTTGCTATCTGTTTTTATATTTTTTGCTAATTTATTTTCATAATCTAACTTCCCTTTCTTAATCAATCCTTTAGTTACTTTTTGCTGTCTTTTGAAGAATTCCCAATCTTCTATCCTCCCACTAAGTTTGGCTACCTTATATGTCCTTGATTTTAGTCGGATACTATCCTTAATTTCTTTACTTAGCCACGGATGGCTGTTATTTCTTTTACACCCTTTTTTCCTCAATGGAATATATATTTTTTTAAAGTTGTAAAATAACTCCCTAAATGAACACCACTGCTCATGTACCGTCTTACCCTAAATCTATTTTCCCAGTCCACTTTAATCAATTCCGCTCTCATATGATCATAGTCATGGCTGATCTGTGATCTAATGCCATATACCTGCCTTTGGCCCATATCCCTTAATTCCTTTGGTTGCCAAAAAGCTATCGATCTCACATTTAAATTTAGCAATTGAGCTAGTATCAATTGCCGTTTGCGGAAGAGAGTTCCAAACTTCTACCACCCTTTGTGTGTAGAAATGTTTTCTAATCTCACTCCTGAAAGGTCTGGCTCTAATTTTTAGACTGTGCCCCCTACTCCGAGAATCCCCAACCAGCGGAAATAGTTTCTCTCCAACCACCCTATCCGTTCCCCTTAATATCTTATAAACTTTGATCAGATCACCCCTTAACCTTCGAAACTCCAGAGAATACAACCCCAATTTGTGTAATCTCTCCTCGTAACTTAACCCTTGAAGTCCGGGTATCATTCTAGTAAACCTACGCTGCACTCCCTCCAAGGCCAATGTGTCCTTCCGAAGGTGCGGTGCCCAGAACTGCTCACAGTACTCCAGGTGCGGTCTAACAAGGGTTTTGTGTAGCTGCAGCATAACTTCTGTCCCCTTGTACTCTAGTCCTCTAGATATAAAGGCCAGCATTCCATTAGTCTTATTGATTATTTTCTGCACCTGTTCATGACACTTCAATGATCCATGTACCTGAACCCCTAAATCCCTTTGGACATCCACTGTTTTTAACTTTTTACCATTTACAAAGTACCCTGTTCTATCCTTTTTGATCCAAAGTGGATGACCTCACATTTGTCTATATTGAATTCCATTTGCCACAGTTTTGCCCATTCACCTAATCTATCAATATTGCTTTGTAATTTTATGTTTTCATCTACACTGCTTACAATGCCACCAATCTTTGTGTCATCGGCAAACTTAGATATGAGACTTTCTATGCCTTCATCTAAGTCATTAATAAATATTGTGAATAATTGAGGCCCCAAGACACATCCCTGCGGGACTCCACTAGTCACATCCTGCCAATGTGAGAACCTACCCATTATCCCTACTCTGTCGCCTTTCGCTCAGCCAACTTCCTAACCAAGTCCGTACTTTTCCCTCGATTCCATGGGCTTCTATCTTAGCTAACAGTCTCTTATGTGGGACCTTATCAATACCTTCTGGAAGTCCATATTAATAACATCCATTGACATTCCCCTGTCCACTACTTTAGTCACCTCTTCAAAAAATTCAATCAGGTTTGTCAGGCACGACCTACCTTTCACAAATCCATGCTGGCTCTCTCTGATTAACTGAAAATTCTCGAGGTGTTCAGTCACCCTATCCTTAATTATAGACTCCAGCAATTTCCCCACAACAGATGTTAGGCTAACTGGTCTATAATTCCCTGGTTTCCCTCTCTCTC
>NW_027139518.1:137500-167750 GCF_035084215.1 Heptranchias perlo
TCATCCTTACCTACAAACCCACCATCCTTGTTTGACCTCCCCACAATAAATGGGAGGATACTGAGAGGTGTAGAGGAAGTGAGGGACCTTGGAGTGCATGTCCACAGATCCCTGAAGGTAGCAGGACAGGTAGATAAGGTGGTTAAAAAGGCATATGGGATACTTTCCTTTATTAGCCGAGGCATAGGATATAAGAGCAGGGAGGTTATGCTGCAACTGTATAAAATACTGGTTAGGCCACAGCTTGAGTACTGTGTACAGTTCTGGTCACCACATTACAGGAAAGATGTAATTGCACTAGAGAGGGTACAGAGGAGATTTACGAGGATGTTGCCAGGACTGGAGAATTTTAGCTATGATGACAGATTGGATAGGCTTGGAACAGAGGAGGCTGAGGGGAGATTTAATTGTGGTGTATAAAATTATATGGGGCCGAGATAGAGTGGATAGGACGGACCTATTTCCCTTAGCAGAGGGGTCAGTGACCAGGGGGCATCGATTTAAAGTGATTGGTGGAAGGATTAGAGGGGAGCTGAGGAGAATGTTTTCACCCAGAGGGAGGTGGGGGTCTGGAACTCACTGCCTGAAAGGGTGGGAGAGGCAGAAACCCTCAACTCATTTAAAAAGAACTTGGATGTGCACCTGAAGAGCCAAAACCTACAGGGCTACGGACCGAGTGCGGGAAAGTGGGATTAGGCTGGATAGCTCTTTATCGAACGGCATGGACACGATGGGCTGAATGGCCGCCTCCTGTGCCGTAAATTTCTATGATTCTATGTTTGATTTCCTCCCCTAGTGTCCTCATTGGTTCAGGAGGGGCTGATCTATTCTCGACTCCTAAGCTGGAGTAGTTTAATTTTGCCGACTTCGTCACGGAGACTGAATGAGGCCTGGTTGTGTGGAGTGATTCCCAGCGCTGTGCGAGGATGAGCTGGACACTGGTGGGGGGGGGTGGGTTTCTGTGATGGGGGTGGTGGGTTTCTGTGATGGGGGTGGTGGGTTTCTGTGATGGGGGGGGTGGGTTTCTGTGATGGGGGGGGTGGGTTTCTGTGATGGGGGTGGTGGGTTTCTGTGATGGGGGTGGTGGGTTTCTGTGATGGGGGGGTGGGTTTCTGTGATGGGGGGGTGGGTTTCTGTGATGGGGAGGGTGGGTTTCTGTGATGGGGGTGGTGGGTTTCTGTGATGGGGGTGGTGGGTTTCTGTGATGGGGGGGGTGGGTTTCTGTGATGGGGGGTGGTGGGTTTCTGTGATGGGGGAGGGTGGGTTTCTGTGATGGGGGTGGTGGGTTTCTGTGATGGGGAGGGTGGGTTTCTGTGATGGGGGGGTGGGTTTCTGTGATGGGGGTGGTGGGTTTCTGTGATGGGGGAGGGTGGGTTTCTGTGATGGGGGTGGTGGGTTTCTGTGATGGGGGTGGTGGGTTTCTGTGATGGGGAGGGTGGGTTTCTGTGATGGGGGGGTGGGTTTCTGTGATGGGGAGGGTGGGTTTCTGTGATGGGGGTGGTGGGTTTCTGTGATGGGGAGGGTGGGTTTCTGTGATGGGGGGGTGGGTTTCTGTGATGGGGAGGGTGGGTTTCTGTGATGGGGGGGTGGGTTTCTGTGATGGGGGGGTGGGTTTCTGTGATGGGGAGGGTGGGTTTCTGTGATGGGGAGGGTGGGTTTCTGTGATGGGGGAGGGTGGGTTTCTGTGATGGGGGTGGTGGGTTTCTGTGATGGGGGGGGTGGGTTTCTGTGATGGGGGGGGTGGGTTTCTGTGATGGGGAGGGTGGGTTTCTGTGATGGGGGAGGGTGGGTTTCTGTGATGGGGGTGGTGGGTTTCTGTGATGGGGAGGGTGGGTTTCTGTGATGGGGGAGGGTGGGTTTCTGTGATGGGGGGGTGGGTTTCTGTGATGGGGGGGTGGGTTTCTGTGATGGGGGTGGTGGGTTTCTGTGATGGGGGTGGTGGGTTTCTGTGATGGGGAGGGTGGGTTTCTGTGATGGGGGTGGTGGGTTTCTGTGATGGGGAGGGGGGGTTTCTGTGATGGGGGGGTGGGTTTCTGTGATGGGGGTGGTGGGTTTCTGTGATGGGGGTGGTGGGTTTCTGTGATGGGGAGGGTGGGTTTCTGTGATGGGGGGGTGGGTTTCTGTGATGGGGAGGGTGGGTTTCTGTGATGGGGGGGTGGGTTTCTGTGATGGGGGGGGTGGGTTTCTGTGATGGGGGAGGGTGGGTTTCTGTGATGGGGAGGGTGGGTTTCTGTGGATGGGGGGTGGTGGGTTTCTGTGATGGGGGAGGTGGGTGGGTTCTGGGTGATGGGGGGGGTGGGTTTCTGTGATGGGGGTGGTGGGTTTCTGTGATGGGGGGGTGGGTTTCTGTGATGGGGAGGGTGGGTTTCTGTGATGGGGGGGTGGGTTTCTGTGATGGGGGTGGTGGGTTTCTGTGATGGGGGAGGGTGGGTTTCTGTGATGGGGGTGGTGGGTTTCTGTGATGGGGGTGGTGGGTTTCTGTGATGGGGGTGGTGGGTTTCTGTGATGGGGGTGGTGGGTTTCTGTGATGGGGGTGGTGGGTTTCTGTGATGGGGGTGGTGGGTTTCTGTGATGGGGAGGGTGGGTTTCTGTGATGGGGGTGGTGGGTTTCTGTGATGGGGGTGGTGGGTTTCTGTGATGGGGGGTGGTGGGTTTCTGTGATGGGGAGGGTGGGTTTCTGTGATGGGGGTGGTGGGTTTCTGTGATGGGGGAGGGTGGGTTTCTGTGATGGGGGGGTGGGTTTCTGTGATGGGGGTGGTGGGTTTGTATGGAGTGGGATTAAGCTGGATGGCTCTTTTTTAGCCAGCACAGATACGATGGGCCGAATGGCCTCCTTCTGCACCTTAACTTTCTCTGAATTACAGGACGGGGTCAGAGCCTGTGACCTGTGTCATGTCTGATGTTGATAAATTCAGGCTGTTGATTGCTGTTATTTTGGAGATATTCCATTGCTTGTTCCAGTTGATTTAAACTGTAGTCTGTCGATATTTTGTAACTGCTCTCTGATTTATCTCTCCTTCTCCCCTCTTCATTTGCAGCGTGACTTTGACCTGCCGTTAGATTTGACCTGGACCCTGCATTTTTCAATTTGCAGAGTGAAGTTGTCACTCTGACCCGGCCAACACCACAGCTCAAATCCCAGACCCAGATTTGGAAATTCGGCCTCTCCTCTCAAAATAAATTCCCTGCCTTCCTTCCATCGGTCGACTGAGTACCTGTGATGCTGCACACACACCAATCACTTTATGTGGGAGCACTCGGATAAACCGTCCTCCACGTGCCTCACCTCCACTGGCACTGACATCCAACTCACACACTGACAATGATTCACTGGACACTCCTGGCCCCTCCGCTGGACACAACTGGATCGAGGCAAACAACGAGGTTTTTGATAAAAATCCACGGTCACTTCTTGTCTTTGTGCAGCAGAGGGGAGGGGAGGAGGAGAGAGGAGGAGGAGGAGAGAGGGGAGGAGGAGAGGGGAGGAGGAGAGGAGGAGGAGGAGAGGGGAGGAGGAGAGGAGGAGGAGGAGAGGGGAGGAGGAGAGGGGAGGAGGAGAGGGGAGGAGGAGAGGAGAGGAGGAGAGGGGAGGATGAGAGAGGAGGAGGAGAGGGGATGAGGAGAGGAGGAGGAGAGGAGAGGAGGAGGAGAGGAGGAGGAGAGGGTAGGAGGAGAGAGGGGAGGAGGAGAGGGGAAGGAGAGTGGAGGAGGAGAGGAGAGGGGAGGAGGAGAGAGAGGAGGAGAGGGGAGGAGGAGAGGAGGAGGAGAGGAGGAGGAGGAGAGGGGAGGAGGAGAGAGGGGAGGAGGGAGAGGGGGAGGAGAGGAGGAGGGAGAGGGGGAGGAGGAGAGGAGGAGAGAGGAGGAGGAGAGGGGAGGAGGAGAGAGGAGGAGGAGAGGGGAGGAGGAGAGAGGAGGAGGAGAGGGGAGGAGGAGAGAGGAGGAGGAGAGGGGGAGGAGAGTGGAGGAGGAGAGAGGAGGAGGAGAGAGGGGAGGAGGAGAGGGGAGGAGGAGAGGGGAGGAGGAGAGAGGGGAGGAGGAGAGGGGAGGAGGAGAGAGGAGGAGGAGAGGGGATGAGGAGAGGAGGAGGAGAGGAGGAGGAGAGGGGAGGAGGAGAGGAGGAGGAGAGGGGAGGAGGAGAGGGGAGGAGAGGGGAGGAGGAGAGGGGAGGAGGAGAGGGGAGGAGGAGAGGAGGAGGAGAGGGGAGGAGGAGAGAGGGGAGGAGGAGAGAGGGGAGGAGGAGAGGAGGAGAGGGGAGGAGAGTGGAGGAGGAGAGGGGAAGGAGAGTGGAGGAGGAGAGAGGAGGAGGAGAGAGGGGAGGAGGAGAGGAGGAGAGAGGGGAGGAGGAGAGAGGGGGAGGAGGAGAGGGGGAGGAGAGTGGAGGAGGAGAGGGGGAGGAGAGTGGAGGAGGAGAGAGGAGGAGGAGAGGGGAGGAGGAGAGGAGGAGAGGGGAGGAGGAGGAGAGAGGAGGAGGAGCGTGGAGGAGGAGAGGGGAGGAGGAGAGGGGGAGGAGAGGAGGAGGAGAGGGGAGGAGGAGAGTGGAGGAGGAGGAGGAGGAGAGGGGAGGAGGAGAGGGGAAGGAGAGTGGAGGAGGAGAGGGCGGAGGAGGAGAGGGGGAGGGGAGTGGAGGAGGAGAGTGGAGGAGGAGAGTGGAGGAGAGTGGGAGGAGGAGAGTGGAGGAGGAGAGTGGAGGAGAGTGGGAGGAGGAGAGAGGGGAGGAGAGTGGAGGAGAGTGGAGGAGGGGAGGAGAGTGGAGGAGGAGAGAGGGGAGGAGGTGAGGGGGGAGGAGGAGAGAGAGGAGGAGAGTGGAGGAGGAGAGAGGGGAGGAGAGTGGAGGAGGAGAGAGGGGAGGAGGTGAGGGGGGAGGAGGAGAGAGAGGAGGAGAGTGGAGGAGGAGAGAGGGGAGGAGGTGAGGGGGGAGGAGGAGAGAGGGGAGGAGAGTGGAGGAGGAGAGAGGGGAGGAGAGTGGAGGAGGAGAGAGGGGAGGAGGAGAGAGAGGAGGAGAGTGGAGGAGGAGAGAGGGGAGGAGGAGAGAGGGGAGGAGAGTGGAGGAGGAGAGAGGGGAGGAGGAGAGAGAGGAGGAGAGTGGAGGAGGAGAGAGGGGAGGAGGAGAGAGAGGAGGAGAGTGGAGGAGGAGAGAGGGGAGGAGAGTGGAGGAGGAGAGAGGGGAGGAGAGTGGAGGAGGAGAGAGGGGAGGAGGTGAGGGGGGAGGAGGAGAGAGGGGAGGAGAGTGGAGGAGGAGAGAGGGGAGGAGAGTGGAGGAGGAGAGAGGGGAGGAGGAGAGAGAGGAGGAGAGTGGAGGAGGAGAGAGGGGAGGAGGAGAGAGGGGAGGAGAGTGGAGGAGGAGAGAGGGGAGGAGGAGAGAGGGGAGGAGGTGAGGGGGGAGGAGGAGAGAGGGGAGGAGAGTGGAGGAGGAGAGAGGGGAGGAGAGTGGAGGAGGAGAGAGGGGGAGGAGAGTGGAGGAGGAGAGGGGGAGGAGAGTGGAGGAGGAGAGTGAGGGAGGAGGGGAGGAGGAGAGAGGGGAGGGAGGAGGTGGAGGAGGAGAGAGGGGAGGAGGTGAGGGGGGAGGAGGAGAGAGGGGGAGGAGAGTGGAGGAGGAGAGAGGGGAGGAGGTGAGGGGGGGAGGAGGAGAGAGGGGTGGAGAGTGGAGGAGGAGAAGAGGGGAGGAGAGTGGAGGAGGAGAGAGGGGAGGAGGTGAGGGGGGAGGAGAGAGGGGAGGAGAGTGGAGGAGGAGAGAGGGGAGGAGAGTGGAGGAGGAGAGAGGGGAGGAGGTGAGGGGGGAGGAGGAGAGAGGGGAGGAGGTGAGGGGGGAGGAGGAGAGAGGGGAGGAGAGTGGAGGAGGAGAGAGGGGAGGCGGAGGGGAGGGAGTGGAGGAGAGAGGGGAGGAGAGTGGAGGAGGAGAGAGGGGAGGAGAGTGGAGGAGGAGGAGAGGGGAGGAGGTGAGGGGGGAGCTGAGAGGGTCCATGAGTGACAGCTCCTGTGGGGAAGCTGACTCTCACGACTCAGCACAATGGGCCCACCGTCCTCCTGCGATTGCCAGAAGATCGAGGAGCGAGCCAGCTCCACATTTCCTGATCGCGCTCAGGGTAAAGTGTTCGTGGGCAGCAGTTTGCACAGTGACCCTGTGAGTCCTCGGTGAGTACGGCCCTCTGCACTTTACCTCTCCGTTGCAGAAAGTGGATTGAGTTTTTCTGAGACTCCCGTTGGGTTAATTTGGTTCTTTCCAATCACTAAGCAGGGCTTACATGTGAATGTTGATGGAACAGATGTTAAATCATTTGTGTAAATGGAATCATTGGCTGGGCCTGGTGAGGCTCAGTCTCAATCCAGCAGCTGATCTGAGCTGGACAAAGACACCAACACACCAGGAAAGATAAATAATGTTCTGATGCTGAAGTCCTGATCATTTATATTCAGAAGAGCAGGTGGTCCAATAACCACTGGGGGAAGCAAGAGTTTAGATCCCCCCAGTCCCAGAAACATCCATTAATCATTCCTCTGGCTGTGGCCTTTAAGTCACTTCCTACCCACGCTGTCACATTCCCTTTAATACCCAGTGCCTTCATTTTATTAACAAGCCTCCCATGTGGCACCTTATCAAATACCTTTTGGAAATGCATGCAGACAATATTCACTACATGTTCTTTCTCAATGGATTCCATTATTTGTCAATCCCACGATTTGTGAAACCTTTTACTTTTGTTTCAAGATTGTGCTCCCTATCCCCTAGTCCAAATCTTCTATAGACACACATATACATACATATACACGTATACATACATATACACGTATACATACACACGTATACACATATACATACAGACACACGTATACACATACACATACAGACACACGTATACACATACACACACATATACATGTATACACATACACATATACACATATACACATACATATACACGTATACACATACACATACACATATACACATACACATACATACACACGTATACACATACACATAGATACACGTATACACATACATACACACGTATACACATACACATACATACACATGTATACACATACGTATACACGTATACACACGCATACGTATGCAAGTATGCACACGCATACGTATGCACATATACACACGCATACGTATACACATACATGTATACACATACACATATACACATACACATACATATACACATATACACATATACATACATATACACGTATACACATACACATACATACACATGTATACACACACACATGTATGCACGTATACACACACATGCATATGCACGTATACACACGCATACATATGCACGTATACACATACACATACACCTATACACATACATATACACCTATACACATACACATACATATACATATACACACACATACACACATACACACATATACATATACACACATATACACATACACACATATATATACACATACACACATACACATATACATACACATATACACACACATACACACACACATACGTATACACACATACATATGCATGTACACAAACATACATATATACACACACATACATATACACACATACATATACATATATATATATATATATATACACACACGAATATATACACACACGCGTATATATACACACATGCATATATACACACGTATACATACACACACATACGTATACACACATGCATATATACATACACATATATACACGTATACATACATACACACATACATATACATATATATATATATATATATACACACACGCATATATACACACACACACACGCGTATATATACACACATGCATATATACACACGTATACATACACACGCGTATATATATACACACATGCATATATACACACATACATACACACATATACACACACATACATACACATATATACATACACATATATACACACATATACACACACATACATACACACATATACACACATACATACACATATATACACACATACATACACATATATACACACATACATACACATATATACACACATACATATACATATATACACATACATACACATATATACACATACATACGCACATATACACGTATACATGCACGCATATTCATATATATATGCATATACATATATACATACATGCATATATACACATATACATAAATACACATACATATGCATATATACACATATACACACATACATATGCATATATACACACATACATAAATACACACACACATATGCATATATACACATATACATAAATACACACACATACGCATATATACACATATACATAAATACACACACATACATATGTATATACACACATACATAAATACACACGTGCATAAATACACACATACATATATATACACACATACATATATATACACACGCATAGATATACACACGTGCATATACACACACACAAACATGTACATATAGACACAGACATATATATATATACACAAAAATACATATGTACACAAAAATACATATACACACATACGTATATACATACATATACATATATATATACATACACATATACATACATACACACACATACACATACACACGCATACATATACATATATACACACATACATATACACACGCATACATATACATATACACACACATACATATACACATGCATACATATACATATATACACCAAACATATATACACATATACACGCATACATATATACACATACACACACATACATACACACATATACATACACACACATATACATATACGCACACACATACATATATAAACGCACACACATACATATTTACACACACATATACACATACACATACGTATACATATATGCACACATACACACATACATACACATATATACACACATACATATATGCACACATACACATACATATATGCACACATACACATACATATACGCACACATACATATACATATATGCACACATACATATACATATATATATATATACATACATATACACACATACATATACACACATACACATACATACACAGAAAACACACACATACATACACATACACACATACACATATACATACACATATACACACATAAACATACATACATATACGTATACACACATACATACACACACACATACATATATAAACATGCACATATGCATATATACATACACACATACATAAAATTACAAAGAGATATTGATAGATTAGGTGAATGGGCAAAACTGTGGCAAATGGAATTCAATGTAGACAAATGTGAGGTCATCCACTTTGGATCAAAAAAGGATGGAACAGGGTACTTTCTAAATGGTAAAAAGTTAAAAACAGTGGATGTCCAAAGGGACTTAGGGGTTCAGGTACATAGATCATTGAAGTGTCATGAACAGGTGCAGAAAATAATCAATAAGGCTAATGGAATGTTGGCCTTTATATCCAGAGGACGAGAGTACAAGGGGGCAGAAGTTATGCTGCAGCTATACAAAACCCTGGTTAGACCGCACCTGGAGTACTGTGAGCAGTTCTGGGCACCGCACCTTCGGAAGGACATATTGGCCTTGGAGGGAGTGCAGCGTAGGTTTACTAGAATGATACCAGGACTTCAAGGGTGAAGTTACGAGGAGAGATTACACAAATTGGGGTTGTATTCTCTGGAGTTTCGAAGGTTAAGGGGTGATCTGATCGAAGTTTATAAGATATTAAGGGGAACAGATAGGGTGGATAGAGAGAAACTATTTCTACTGGTTGGGGATTTTAGGAGCAGGGGGCATAGTCTAAAAATTAGAGCCAGACCTTTCAGGAGCGAGATTAGAAAACATTTCTACACACAAAGGGTGGTAGAAGTTTGGAACTCTCTTCCGCAAACGGCAATTGATACTAGCTCAATTGCTAAATTTAAATGTGAGATAGCTTTTTGGCAACCAAAGGTATTAAGGGATATGGGCCAAAGGCAGGTATATGGAGTTAGATCACAGATCAGCCATGATCTTATCAAATGGCGGAGCAGGCACGAGGGGCTGAATGGCCTACTCCTGTTCCCATGTTCCTATATACACATATATACACACATATTCTGTTATATACATATACACACACATATATAAACATACATACACACATTATATATAAACACATATGCATATATACACATTTTATAAAAATATATACATATTTACAATCACATATATACACATACATACACACACACACATATAAAGGCTGACAAATCCCCAGGGCCTGATAATCTACATCCCAGAGTACTAAAGGAAGTGGCCCTGGAAATAGTGGATGCATTGGTGATCACCGTCCAAAATTCTATAGACTCTGGAACAGTTCCTACAGATTGGAGGGTGGCAAATGTAACCCCACTATTTAAAAAAGGAGGGAGAGAAAAAACAGGGAGTGACAGACCAGTTAGCCTAACATCAGTAGTGGGGAAAATGCTAGAGTCTATTATATAAGATGTGATAACAGCACACTTGGATTTCCAGAAGGCTTTTGACAAGGTGCCACATCAAAGGTTACTACATAAAATAAGAGCCCATGGTGCAGGGGGTAACATATTAGCATTGATAAAGGATTGGTTAGCCAACAGGAAACAGAGAGTAGGCATAAATGGGTCATTTTTAGGTTGACAAGATGTAACGAGTGGAGAGCCACAGGGATCAGTGCTTGGGCCTCAACTATTTACAATCTATATCAATGACTTGGATGAAGGGACCGAATGTATGGTTGCTAAATTTGCTGATGACACAAAGGTAGGAAAGTAAGTTGTGAAGAGGACATAAGGAGTCTGCAAAGGGATATAGATAGGTTAAGTGAGTGGGCAAAAATTTGGCAGATGGAGTATAATGTGGGAAAATGTGAACTTGTCCACTTTGGCAGGAGGAATAGAAAAGCTGTATATTATATAAATGGAGAGAGATTGCAGAGCTCTGAGGTACAGAGGGATCTGGGTGTCCGAGTACATGAATCACAAAAAGTTAGTATGCAGGTACAGCAAGTGATTAGGAAGGCAAATGGAATGTTGTCATTTATTGCAAGGGGAATGGAATATAAAAGTAGAGATGTTTTGCTCCAGTTGTACAGGGCATTGGTGAGACCACATCTGGAAAACTGCAGTTTTGGTCTCCTTATTTAAGAAAGGACGTAATTGCTTTGGAGACTGTTCAGAGAAGGTTCACTCGACTGATTCCTGGGATGAGGGGGTTATCTTATGAGGAAAGGTTGGACAAGTTGGGCCTGTTTTTACTGGAGTTTAGAAGAATGAGAGGTGATGTTACTGAAACATATAAGATCCTGAGGGGACGAGAAGGGGTAGATGCTGAGAGGATGTTTCCCCTTGTGGGAGAGACTAGAACTAGGGGCCACAGTTTAGAAATAAGGGATCTCCCATTTAAGACAGAGATGAGGAGAATTCTTTTCTCTGAGGGTCGTGAGTCTGTGGAACTCCCTTCCCCAGAGAGCGGTGGAGGCAGGGTCATTGAATATTTTTAGGGCTGAGTTAGATAGATTCCTGATTAACAAGGGAGTCAAAGGTTATAGTAGGTAGACGGGAAAGTAGGGTTGAGGTCACAATCAGATCAGCCCTGATCTTATGAAATGGCAGAGCAGGCTCGAGGGGCCGAATGGCCTACTCCTGCTCTTAAATCGTATGTTCATAATCCATGCACGGTTCATTCAGTAATGTCAACAAACACAGAGACGGATCATTTGGGACACCCTGAGGTGGTGAAAGGTGCCTTTATAAATGCAAGTCTTTCTTTCCTTTGACCAACTCGGTGATTGTAAAATCAGACGCTCCTGTTGACACGGGGGAATGTCCTGTTTCATTGGAAGAAGCTGTCAACATGTCTGACTAAAGAAAATGCAGCTTTGTATTGTGAGCAGGGACTTACCCGTGACCAAGCTGGAAATGATGAGAGGCATAACCAACATTTGTAACATGCGCATCAGGAGTTCTCCCGGGAAGGAGAAGTATTTGACCTGACGGAAGGTCATCTGGTATTTCCTGAGGCAGAAACCGAGCACAATACCTGGGGAGAAAGAACAAGAGTCAGACTGAGGAGGGGAGGATTGTCCGATAGGGTGGAGGAATCCGAGAGAGAAACCGGTCCGGGATCAGAGAGTGAAACCGGTCCGGGATCAGAGAGTGAAACCGGTCCGGGATCAGAGAGAGAGAAACCGGTCCGGGATCAGAGAGAGAAACCGGTCCGGGATCAGAGAGAGAAACCGGTCCGGGATCAGAGAGAGAGAAACCGGTCCGGGATCAGAGAGAGAGAAACCGGTCCGGGATCAGAGAGAGAAACCGGTCCGGGATCAGAGAGAGAGAAACCGGTCCGGGATCAGAGAGAGAGAAACCGGTCCGGGATCAGAGAGAGAAACCGGTCCGGGATCAGAGAGAGAGAAACCGGTCCGGGATCAGAGAGAGAGAAACCGGTCCGGGATCAGAGAGAGAGAAACCGGTCCGGGATCAGAGAGAGAGAAACCGGTCCGGGATCAGAGAGAGAGAGAAACCGGTCCGGGATCAGAGAGAGAGAGAAACCGGACCGGGATCAGAGAGAGAAACCGGTCCGGGATCAGAGAGAGAGAAACCGGTCCGGGATCAGAGAGAGAGAAACCGGTCCGGGATCAGAGAGAGAGAAACCGGTCCGGGATCAGAGAGAGAGAAACCGGTCCGGGATCAGAGAGAGAGAAACCGGTCCGGGATCAGAGAGAGAAACCGGTCCGGGATCAGAGAGAGAGAAACCGGTCCGGGATCAGAGAGAGAGAAACCGGTCCGGGATCAGAGAGAGAGAGAAACCGGTCCGGGATCAGAGAGAGAAACCGGTCCGGGATCAGAGAGAGAGAAACCGGTCCGGGATCAGAGAGAGAAACCGGTCCGGGATCAGAGAGAGAAACCGGTCCGGGATCAGAGAGAGAGAAACCGGTCCGGGATCAGAGAGAGAGAGAAACCGGTCCGGGATCAGAGAGAGAGAAACCGGTCCGGGATCAGAGAGAGAGAGAAACCGGTCCGGGATCAGAGAGAGAGAAACCGGTCCGGGATCACAGAGAGAAACCGGTCCGGGATCAGAGAGAGAGAAACCGGTCCGGGATCAGAGAGAGAGAAACCGGTCCGGGATCAGAGAGAGAAACCGGTCCGGGATCAGAGAGAGAGAAACCGGTCCGGGATCAGAGAGAGAGAAACCGGTCCGGGATCAGAGAGAGAAACCGGTCCGGGATCAGAGAGAGAAACCGGTCCGGGATCAGAGAGAGAGAGAAACCGGTCCGGGATCAGAGAGAGAGAGAAACCGGTCCGGGATCAGAGAGAGAAACCGGTCCGGGATCAGAGAGAGAAACCGGTCCGGGATCAGAGAGAGAAACCGGTCCGGGATCAGAGAGAGAGAAACCGGTCCGGGATCAGAGAGAGAAACCGGTCCGGGATCAGAGAGAGAGAAACCGGTCCGGGATCAGAGAGAGAAACCGGTCCGGGATCAGAGAGAGAAACCGGTCCGGGATCAGAGAGAGAGAAACCGGTCCGGGATCAGAGAGAGAGAAACCGGTCCGGGATCAGAGAGAGAGAAACCGGTCCGGGATCAGAGAGAGAGAAACCGGTCCGGGATCAGAGAGAGAAACCGGTCCGGGATCAGAGAGAGAGAAACCGGTCCGGGATCAGAGAGAGAGAAACCGGTCCGGGATCAGAGAGAGAGAAACCGGTCCGGGATCAGAGAGAGAGACCGGTCCGGGATCAGAGAGAGAAACCGGTCCGGGATCAGAGAGAGAGAGAAACCGGTCCGGGATCAGAGAGAGAAACCGGACCGGGATCAGAGAGAGAGAAACCGATCCGGGATCAGAGAGAGAAACCGGTCCGGGATCAGAGAGAGAGAAACCGGTCCGGGATCAGAGAGAGAAACCGGTCCGGGATCAGAGAGAGAGAAACCGGTCCGGGATCAGAGAGAGAAACCGGACCGGGATCAGAGAGAGAGAAACCGGTCCGGGATCAGAGAGAGAGAAACCGGTCCGGGATCAGAGAGAGAAACCGGTCCGGGATCAGAGAGAGAAACCGGTCCGGGATCAGAGAGAGAGAAACCGGTCCGGGATCAGAGAGAGAGAAACCGGTCCGGGATCAGAGAGAGAAACCGGTCCGGGATCAGAGAGAGAGAGAAACCGGTCCGGGATCAGAGAGAGAGAAACCGGTCCGGGATCAGAGAGAGAAACCGGTCCGGGATCAGAGAGAGAAACCGGTCCGGGATCAGAGAGAGAAACCGGTCCGGGATCAGAGAGAGAGAAACCGGTCCGGGATCAGAGAGAGAGAAACCGGTCCGGGATCAGAGAGAGAGAAACCGGTCCGGGATCAGAGAGAGAAACCGGTCCGGGATCAGAGAGAGAGAGAAACCGGTCCGGGATCAGAGAGAGAAACCGGTCCGGGATCAGAGAGAGAAACCGGTCCGGGATCAGAGAGAGAAACCGGTCCGGGATCAGAGAGAGAGAAACCGGTCCGGGATCAGAGAGAGAGAAACCGGTCCGGGATCAGAGAGAGAAACCGGTCCGGGATCAGAGACAGAGAAACCGGTCCGGGATCAGAGAGAGAAACCGGTCCGGGATCAGAGAGAGAGAAACCGGTCCGGGATCAGAGAGAGAGAAACCGGTCCGGGATCAGAGAGAGAGAGAAACCGGTCCGGGATCAGAGAGAGAAACCGGTCCGGGATCAGAGAGAGAGAGAAACCGGTCCGGGATCAGAGAGAGAAACCGGTCCGGGATCAGAGAGAGAGAAACCGGTCCGGGATCAGAGAGAGAAACCGGTCCGGGATCAGAGAGAGAGAGAAACCGGTCCGGGATCAGAGAGAGAGAGAAACCGGTCCGGGATCAGAGAGAGAAACCGGTCCGGGATGAGAGAGAGAGAAACCGGTCCGGGATCAGAGAGAGAGAAACCGGTCCGGGATCAGAGAGAGAAACCGGTCCGGGATCAGAGAGAGAGAAACCGGTCCGGGATCAGAGAGAGAGAGAAACCGGTCCGGGATCAGAGAGAGAGAGAAACCGGTCCGGGATCAGAGAGAAAGAAACCGGTCCGGGATCAGAGAGAGAAACCGGTCCGGGATCAGAGAGAGAGAAACCGGTCCGGGATCAGAGAGAGAGAAACGGGACCGGGATCAGAGAGAGAGAAACCGGTCCGGGATCAGAGAGAGAGAGAAACCGGTCCGGGATCAGAGAGAGAAACCGGTCCGGGATCAGAGAGAGAGAAACCGGTCCGGGATCAGAGAGAGAAACCGGTCCGGGATCAGAGAGAGAGAAACCGGTCCGGGATCAGAGAGAGAGAAACCGGTCCGGGATCAGAGAGAGAAACCGGTCCGGGATCAGAGAGAGAGAAACCGGTCCGGGATCAGAGAGAGAAACCGGTCCGGGATCAGAGAGAGAGAAACCGGTCCGGGATCAGAGAGAGAAACCGGTCCGGGATCAGAGAGAGAAACCGGTCCGGGATCAGAGAGAGAGAAACCGGTCCGGGATCAGAGAGAGAGAGAAACCGGTCCGGGATCAGAGAGAGAGAGAAACCGGTCCGGGATCAGAGAGAGAAACCGGTCCGGGATCAGAGAGAGAAACCGGTCCGGGATCAGAGAGAGAAACCGGTCCGGGATCAGAGAGAGAAACCGGTCCAGGATCAGAGAGAGAGAAACCGGTCCGGGATCAGAGAGAGAGAGAAACCGGTCCGGGATCAGAGAGAGAGAGAAACCGGTCCGGGATCAGAGAGAGAGAGAAACCGGTCCGGGATCAGAGAGAGAGAAACCGGTCCGGGATCAGAGAGTGAAACCGGTCCGGGATCAGAGAGAGAGAGAAACCAGTCCGGGATCAGAGAGAGAGAAACCGGTCCGGGATCAGAGAGAGAAACCGGTCCGGGATCAGAGAGAGAAACCGGTCCGGGATCAGAGAGAGAGAAACCGGTCCGGGATCAGAGAGAGAGAAACCGGACCGGGATCAGAGAGAGAGAAACCGGTCCGGGATCAGAGAGAGAGAAACCGGTCCGGGATCAGAGAGAGAGAAACCGGTCCGGGATCAGAGAGAGAGAGAAACCGGTCCGGGATCAGAGAGAGAAACCGGTCCGGGATCAGAGAGAGAGAAACCGGTCCGGGATCAGAGAGAGAAACCGGTCCGGGATCAGAGAGAGAGAAACCGGTCCGGGATCAGAGAGAGAGAAACCGGTCCGGGATCAGAGAGAGAAACCGGTCCGGGATCAGAGAGAGAAACCGGTCCGGGATCAGAGAGAGAAACCGGTCCGGGATCAGAGAGAGAGAGAAACCGGTCCGGGATCAGAGAGAGAAACCGGTCCGGGATCAGAGAGAGAAACCGGTCCGGGATCAGAGAGAGAGAAACCGGTCCGGGATCAGAGAGAGAAACCGGTCCGGGATCAGAGAGAGAAACCGGTCCGGGATCAGAGAGAGAGAAACCGGTCCGGGATCAGAGAGAGAAACCGGTCCGGGATCAGAGAGAGAAACCGGTCCGGGATCAGAGAGTGAAACCGGTCCCGGATCAGAGAGAGAAACCGGTCCGGGATCAGAGATAGAAACCGGACCGGGATCAGAGAGAGAGAGAAACCGGTCCGGGATCAGAGAGAGAGAAACCGGTCCGGGATCAGAGAGAGAAACCGGTCCGGGATCAGAGAGAGAGAGAAACCGGTCCGGGATCAGAGAGAGAAACCGGTCCGGGATCAGAGAGAGAGAGAAACCGGTCCGGGATCAGAGAGAGAAACCGGTCCGGGATCAGAGAGAGAAACCGGTCCGGGATCAGAGAGAGAGAGAAACCGGTCCGGGATCAGAGAGAGAGAGAAACCGGTCCGGGATCAGAGAGAGAGAAACCGGTCCGGGATCAGAGAGAGAGAAACCGGTCCGGGATCAGAGAGAGAGAAACCGGTCCGGGATCAGAGAGAGAAACCGGTCCGGGATCAGAGAGAGAGAAACCGGTCCGGGATCAGAGAGAGAGAAACCGGTCCGGGATCAGAGAGAGAGAGAAACCGGTCCGGGATCAGAGAGAGAGAGAAACCGGTCCGGGATCAGAGAGAGAGAAACCGGTCCGGGATCAGAGAGAGAAACCGGTCCGGGATCAGAGAGAGAGAAACCGGTCCGGGATCAGAGAGAGAGAAACCGGTCCGGGATCAGAGAGAGAGAAACCGGTCCGGGATCAGAGAGAGAAACCGGTCCGGGATCAGAGAGAGAGAAACCGGTCCGGGATCAGAGAGAGAAACCGGACCGGGATCAGAGAGAGAGAAACCGGTCCGGGATCAGAGAGAGAGAAACCGGTCCGGGATCAGAGAGAGAGAAACCGGTCCGGGATCAGAGAGAGAGAAACCGGTCCGGGATCAGAGAGAGAAACCGGTCCGGGATCAGAGAGAGAGAAACCGGTCCGGGATCAGAGAGAGAAACCGGTCCGGGATCAGAGAGAGAGAAACCGGTCCGGGATCAGAGAGAGAGAGAAACCGGTCCGGGATCAGAGAGAGAGAAACCGGTCCGGGATCAGAGAGAGAAACCGGTCCGGGATCAGAGAGAGAAACCGGACCGGGATCAGAGAGAGAGAAACCGGTCCGGGATCAGAGAGAGAAACCGGTCCGGGATCAGAGAGAGAAACCGGTCCGGGATCAGAGAGTGAAACCGGTCCGGGATCAGAGAGTGAAACCGGTCCGGGATCAGAGAGAGAAACCGGTCCGGGATCAGAGAGAGAAACCGGTCCGGGATCAGAGAGAGAGAAACCGGTCCGGGATCAGAGAGAGAGAAACCGGTCCGGGATCAGAGAGAGAGAAACCGGTCCGGGATCAGAGAGAGAGAAACCGGTCCGGGATCAGAGAGAGAAACCGGTCCGGGATCAGAGAGAGAGAAACCGGTCCGGGATCAGAGAGAGAAACCGGTCCGGGATCAGAGAGAGAAACCGGTCCGGGATCAGAGAGAGAGAGAAACCGGTCCGGGATCAGAGGGAGAGAAACCGGTCCGGGATCAGAGAGAGAAACCGGTCCGGGATCAGAGAGAGAGAAACCGGTCCGGGATCAGAGAGAGAAACCGGTCCGGGATCAGAGAGAGAGAAACCGGTCCGGGATCAGAGAGAGAGAGAAACCGGTCCGGGATCAGAGAGAGAAACCGGTCCGGGATCAGAGAGAGAGAAACCGGTCCGGGATCAGAGAGAGAGAAACCGGTCCGGGATCAGAGAGAGAGAAACCGGTCCGGGATCAGAGAGAGAGAGAAACCAGTCCGGGATCAGAGAGAGAGAAACCGGTCCGGGATCAGAGAGAGAAACCGGTCCGGGATCAGAGAGAGAGAAACCGGTCCGGGATCAGAGAGAGAGAAACCGGTCCAGGATCAGAGAGAGAAACCGGTCCGGGATCAGAGAGAGAAACCGGTCCGGGATCAGAGAGAGAGAAACCGGACCGGGATCAGAGAGAGAAACCGGTCCGGGATCAGAGAGAGAAACCGGTCCGGGATCAGAGAGAGAGAAACCGGTCCGGGATCAGAGAGAGAGAGAAACCGGTCCGGGATCAGAGAGAGAGAAACCGGTCCGGGATCAGAGAGAGAAACCGGTCCGGGATCAGAGAGAGAGAAACCGGTCCGGGATCAGAGAGAGAGAAACCGATCCGGGATCAGAGAGAGAGAAACCGGTCCGGGATCAGAGAGAGAGAGAAACCGGTCCGGGATCAGAGAGAGAAACCGGTCCGGGATCAGAGAGAGAGAAACCGGTCCGGGATCAGAGAGAGAGAAACCGGTCCGGGATCAGAGAGAGAGAAACCGGTCCGGGATCAGAGAGAGAGAAACCGGTCCGGGATCAGAGAGAGAGAGAAACCGGTCCGGGATCAGAGAGAGAGAGAAACCGGTCCGGGATCAGAGAGAGAAACCGGTCCGGGATCAGAGAGAGAGAAACCGGTCCGGGATCAGAGAGAGAAACCGGTCCGGGATCAGAGAGAGAGAAACCGGTCCGGGATCAGAGAGAGAGAAACCGGTCCGGGATCAGAGAGAGAAACCGGTCCGGGATCAGAGAGAGAGAAACCGGTCCGGGATCAGAGAGAGAGAAACCGGTCCGGGATCAGAGAGAGAAACCGGTCCGGGATCAGAGGGAGAAACCGGTCCGGGATCAGAGAGAGAAACCGGTCCGGGATCAGAGAGAGAAACCGGTCCGGGATCAGAGAGAGAGAAACCGGTCTGGGATCAGAGAGAGAGAGAAACCGGTCCGGGATCAGAGAGAGAGAGAAACCGGTCCGGGATCAGAGAGAGAAACCGGTCCGGGATCAGAGAGAGAAACCGGTCCGGGATCAGAGAGAGAAACCGGTCCGGGATCAGAGAGAGAAACCGGTCCAGGATCAGAGAGAGAGAAACCGGTCCGGGATCAGAGAGAGAGAGAAACCGGTCCGGGATCAGAGAGAGAGAAACCGGTCCGGGATCAGAGAGAGAAACCGGTCCGGGATCAGAGAGAGAAACCGGTCCGGGATCAGAGAGAGAGAAACCGGTCCGGGATCAGAGAGAGAGAGAAACCGGTCCGGGATCAGAGAGAGAGAGAAACCGGTCCGGGATCAGAGAGAGAGAGAAACCGGTCCGGGATCAGAGAGAGAAACCGGTCCGGGATCAGAGAGAGAGAAACCGGTCCGGGATCAGAGAGAGAAACCGGTCCGGGATCAGAGAGAGAGAAACCGGTCCGGGATCAGAGAGAGAGAGAAACCGGTCCGGGATCAGAGAGAGAGAAACCGGTCCGGGATCAGAGAGTGAAACCGGTCCGGGATCAGAGAGAGAGAGAAACCAGTCCGGGATCAGAGAGAGAGAAACCGGTCCGGGATCAGAGAGAGAAACCGGTCCGGGATCAGAGAGAGAAACCGGTCCGGGATCAGAGAGAGAGAAACCGGTCCGGGATCAGAGAGAGAGAAACCGGACCGGGATCAGAGAGAGAGAAACCGGTCCGGGATCAGAGAGAGAGAAACCGGTCCGGGATCAGAGAGAGAGAAACCGGTCCGGGATCAGAGAGAGAGAGAAACCGGTCCGGGATCAGAGAGAGAAACCGGTCCGGGATCAGAGAGAGAGAAACCGGTCCGGGATCAGAGAGAGAAACCGGTCCGGGATCAGAGAGAGAAACCGGTCCGGGATCAGAGAGAGAGAAACCGGTCCGGGATCAGAGAGTGAAACCGGTCCGGGATCAGAGAGAGAGAAACCGGACCGGGATCAGAGAGAGAAACCGGTCCGGGATCAGAGAGAGAAACCGGTCCGGGATCAGAGAGAGAAACCGGTCCGGGATCAGAGAGAGAAACCGGTCCGGGATCAGAGAGAGAGAAACCGGTCCGGGATCAGAGAGAGAGAAACCGGTCCGGGATCAGAGAGAGAGAAACCGGTCCGGGATCAGAGAGAGAAACCGGTCCGGGATCAGAGAGAGAAACCGGTCCGGGATCAGAGAGAGAAACCGGTCCGGGATCAGAGAGAGAGAAACCGGTCCGGGATCAGAGAGAGAAACAGGTCCGGGATCAGAGAGAGAGAAACCGGTCCGGGATCAGAGAGAGAAACCGGTCCGGGATCAGAGAGAGAGAAACCGGTCCGGGATCAGAGAGAGAAACCGGTCCGGGATCAGAGAGAGAAACCGGTCCGGGATCAGAGAGAGAGAAACCGGTCCGGGATCAGAGAGAGAGAAACCGGTCCGGGATCAGAGAGAGAGAAACCGGTCCGGGATCAGAGAGAGAGAAACCGGTCCGGGATCAGAGAGAGAAACCGGTCCGGGATCAGAGAGAGAGAAACCGGTCCGGGATCAGAGAGAGAGAAACCGGTCCGGGATCAGAGAGAGAGAAACCGGTCCGGGATCAGAGAGAGAGACCGGTCCGGGATCAGAGAGAGAAACCGGTCCGGGATCAGAGAGAGAGAGAAACCGGTCCGGGATCAGAGAGAGAAACCGGACCGGGATCAGAGAGAGAGAAACCGATCCGGGATCAGAGAGAGAAACCGGTCCGGGATCAGAGAGAGAGAAACCGGTCCGGGATCAGAGAGAGAAACCGGTCCGGGATCAGAGAGAGAGAAACCGGTCCGGGATCAGAGAGAGAAACCGGACCGGGATCAGAGAGAGAGAAACCGGTCCGGGATCAGAGAGAGAGAAACCGGTCCGGGATCAGAGAGAGAAACCGGTCCGGGATCAGAGAGAGAAACCGGTCCGGGATCAGAGAGAGAGAAACCGGTCCGGGATCAGAGAGAGAGAAACCGGTCCGGGATCAGAGAGAGAAACCGGTCCGGGATCAGAGAGAGAGAGAAACCGGTCCGGGATCAGAGAGAGAGAAACCGGTCCGGGATCAGAGAGAGAAACCGGTCCGGGATCAGAGAGAGAAACCGGTCCGGGATCAGAGAGAGAAACCGGTCCGGGATCAGAGAGAGAGAAACCGGTCCGGGATCAGAGAGAGAGAAACCGGTCCGGGATCAGAGAGAGAGAAACCGGTCCGGGATCAGAGAGAGAAACCGGTCCGGGATCAGAGAGAGAGAGAAACCGGTCCGGGATCAGAGAGAGAAACCGGTCCGGGATCAGAGAGAGAAACCGGTCCGGGATCAGAGAGAGAAACCGGTCCGGGATCAGAGAGAGAGAAACCGGTCCGGGATCAGAGAGAGAGAAACCGGTCCGGGATCAGAGAGAGAAACCGGTCCGGGATCAGAGACAGAGAAACCGGTCCGGGATCAGAGAGAGAAACCGGTCCGGGATCAGAGAGAGAGAAACCGGTCCGGGATCAGAGAGAGAGAAACCGGTCCGGGATCAGAGAGAGAGAGAAACCGGTCCGGGATCAGAGAGAGAAACCGGTCCGGGATCAGAGAGAGAGAGAAACCGGTCCGGGATCAGAGAGAGAAACCGGTCCGGGATCAGAGAGAGAGAACCGGTCCGGGATCAGAGAGAGAAACCGGTCCGGGATCAGAGAGAGAGAGAAACCGGTCCGGGATCAGAGAGAGAGAGAAACCGGTCCGGGATCAGAGAGAGAAACCGGTCCGGGATGAGAGAGAGAGAAACCGGTCCGGGATCAGAGAGAGAGAAACCGGTCCGGGATCAGAGAGAGAAACCGGTCCGGGATCAGAGAGAGAGAAACCGGTCCGGGATCAGAGAGAGAGAGAAACCGGTCCGGGATCAGAGAGAGAGAGAAACCGGTCCGGGATCAGAGAGAAGAAACCGGTCCGGGATCAGAGAGAGAAACCGGTCCGGGATCAGAGAGAGAGAAACCGGTCCGGGATCAGAGAGAGAGAAACGGGACCGGGATCAGAGAGAGAGAAACCGGTCCGGGATCAGAGAGAGAGAGAAACCGGTCCGGGATCAGAGAGAGAAACCGGTCCGGGATCAGAGAGAGAGAAACCGGTCCGGGATCAGAGAGAGAAACCGGTCCGGGATCAGAGAGAGAGAAACCGGTCCGGGATCAGAGAGAGAGAAACCGGTCCGGGGATCAGAGAGAGAAACCGGTCCGGGATCAGAGAGAGAGAAACCGGTCCGGGATCAGAGAGAGAAACGGTCCGGGATCAGAGAGAGAGAAACCGGTCCGGGATCAGAGAGAGAAACCGGTCCGGGATCAGAGAGAGAAACCGGTCCGGGATCAGAGAGAGAGAAACCGGTCCGGGATCAGAGAGAGAGAGAAACCGGTCCGGGATCAGAGAGAGAGAGAAACCGGTCCGGGATCAGAGAGAGAAACCGGTCCGGGATCAGAGAGAGAAACCGGTCCGGGATCAGAGAGAGAAACCGGTCCGGGATCAGAGAGAGAAAACCGGTCCAGGGATCAGAGAGAGAGAAACCGGTCCGGGATCAGAGAGAGAGAGAAAACCGGTCCGGGATCAGAGAGAGAGAAACCGGTCCGGGATCAGAGAGAGAGAGAAACCGGTCCGGGATCAGAGAGAGAGAAACCGGTCCGGGATCAGAGAGTGAAACCGGTCCGGGATCAGAGAGAGAGAGAAACCAGTCCGGGATCAGAGAGAGAGAAACCGGTCCGGGATCAGAGAGAGAAACCGGTCCGGGATCAGAGAGAGAAACCGGTCCGGGATCAGAGAGAGAGAAACCGGTCCGGGATCAGAGAGAGAGAAACCGGACCGGGATCAGAGAGAGAGAAACCGGTCCGGGATCAGAGAGAGAGAAACCGGTCCGGGATCAGAGAGAGAGAAACCGGTCCGGGATCAGAGAGAGAGAAACCGGTCCGGGATCAGAGAGAGAAACCGGTCCGGGATCAGAGAGAGAGAAACCGGTCCGGGATCAGAGAGAGAAACCGGTCCGGGATCAGAGAGAGAGAAAACCGGTCCGGGATCAGAGAGAGAAACCGGTCCGGGATCAGAAGAGAGAAACCGGTCGGGATCAGAGAGAGAAACCGGTCCGGGATCAGAGAGAGAAACCGGTCCGGGATCAGACGAGAGAGAGAAACCGGTCCGGGATCAGAGAGAGAAACCGGTCCGGGATCAGAGAGAGAAACCGGTCCGGGATCAGAGAGAGAGAAACCGGTCCGGGATCAGAGAGAGAAACCGTCCGGGATCAGAGAGAGAAACCGGTCCGGGATCAGAGAGAGAGAAACCGGTCCGGATCAGAGAGAGAGAAACCGGTCCGGGATCAGAGAGAGAAACCGGTCCGGGATCAGAGAGTGAAACCGGTCCGGATCAGAGAGAGAAACCGGTCCGGGATCAAGAGAGAGAAACCGGTCCGGGATCAGAGAGAGAGAGAAACCGGTTCCGGGATCAGAGAGAGAGAAACCGGTCCGGGATCAGAGAGAGAAACCGGTCCGGGATCAGAGAGAGAGAGAAACCGGTCCGGGATCAGAGAGAGAGAAACCGGTCCGGGATCAGAGAGAGAGAGAAACCGGTCCGGGATCAGAGAGAGAAACCGGTCCGGGATCAGAGAGAGAAACCGGTCCGGGATCAGAGAGAGAGAACCGGTCCGGGATCAGAGAGAGAGAGAAACCGGTCCGGGATCAGAGAGAGAGAAACCGGTCCGGGATCAGAGAGAGAGAAACCGGTCCGGGATCAGAGAGAGAACCGTCCGGATCAGAGAGAGAACCGGTCCGGGATCAGAGAGAGAGAACCGGTCCGGGATCAGAGAGAGAGAAACCGGTCCGGGATCAGAGAGAGAAACCGGTCCGGGATCAGAGAGAGAGAAACCGGTCCGGATCAGAGAGAGAGAAACCGGTCCGGGATCAGAGAGAGAAACCGGTCCGGGATCAGAGAGAGAGAAACCGGTCCGGGATCAGAGAGGAGAGAACCGGTCCGGGATCAGAGAGAGAGAAACCGGTCCGGGATCAGAGAGAACCGTCCGGATCAGAGAGAGAGAACCAGGTCCGGGATCAGAGAGAGAAACCGGTCCGGGATCAGAGAGAGAGAAACCGGTCCGGGATCAGAGAGAGAAACCGGTCCGGGATCAGAGAGAGAGAAACCGGTCCGGGATCAGAGAGAGAAACCGGTCCGGGATCAGAGAGAGAAACCCGGTCCGGGATCAGAGAGAGAGAAACCGGTCCGGGATCAGAGAGAGAAACCGGTCCGGGATCAGAGAGAGAGAAACCGGTCCGGATCAGAGAGAGAGAAACCGGTCCGGGATCAGAGAGAGAGAAACCGGTCCGGGATCAGAGAGAGAGAACCGGTCCGGGATCAGAGAGAGAAACCGGTCCGGGATCAGAGAGAGAGAAACCGGTCCGGGATCAGAGAGAGAAACCGGTCCGGGATCAGAGAGAGAAACCGGTCCGGGATCAGAGAGAGAAACCGGTCCGGGATCAGAGAGAGAGAAACCGGTCCGGATCAGAGAGAGAAACCGGTCCGGATCAAGAGGAGAAACCGTCCGGGATCAGAGAGAGAGAACCGGTCCGGGATCAGAGAGAGAGAAACCGGTCGACGGGATCAGAGAGAGAGAGAAACCGGTCCGGGATCAGAGAGAGAGAAACCGGTCCGGGATCAGAGAGAGAGAACCGGTCCGGGATCAGAGAGAGAGAAACCGGTCCGGGATCAGAGAGAGAAACCGGTCCGGATCAGAGAGAGAGAAACCGGTCCGGATCAGAGAGAGAGAAACCGGTCCGGGATCAGAGAGAGAAACCGGTCCGGGATCAGAGAGAGAGAAACCGGTCCGGGATCAGAGAGAGAGAAACCGGTCCGGGATCAGAGAGAGAAACCGGTCCGGGATCAGAGAGAGAGAAACCGGTCCGGGATCAGAGAGAGAGAAAACCGGTCCGGGATCAGAGAGAGAAACCGGTCCGGGATCAGAGAGAGAAACCGGTCCGGGATCAGAGAGAGAGAAACCGGTCCGGGATCAGAGAGAGAGAAACCGGTCCGGGATCAGAGAGAGAGAAACCGGTCCGGGATCAGAGAGAGAGAAACCGGTCCGGGATCAGAGAGGAGAAACCGGTCCGGGATCAGAGAGAGAGAAACCGGTCCGGGATCAGAGAGAGAAACCGGTCCAGGGATCAGAGAGAGAGAAACCGGTCCGGGATCAGAGAGAGAGAAACCGGTCCGGGATCAGAGAGAGAGAAACCGGTCCGGGATCAGAGAGAGAGAAACCGGTCCGGGATCAGAGAGAGAAACCGGTCCGGGATCAGAGAGAGAGAAACCGGTCCGGGATCAGAGAGAGAGAAACCGGTCCGGGATCAGAGAGAGAGAAACCGGTCCGGGATCAGAGAGAGAGAAACCGGTCCGGGATCAGAGAGAGAGAAACCGGTCCGGGATCAGAGAGAGAGAAACCGGATCCGGGATCAGAGAGAGAGAAACCGGTCCGGGATCAGAGAGAGAGAAACCGGTCCGGGATCAGAGAGAGAAACGGTCCGGGATCAGAGAGAGAGAAACCGGTCCGGGATCAGAGAGAGAGAAACGGTCCTGATCAGAGAGAGAAACCGGTCCGGGATCAGAGAGAGAAACCGGTCCGGGATCAGAGAGAGAGAACCGGTCCCGGGATCAGAGAGAGAGAAACCGGTCCGGGATCAGAGAGAGAAACCGGTCCGGGATCAGAGAGAGAGAACCGGTCCGGGATCAGAGAGAGAGAAACCGGTCCGGGATCAGAGAGAGAGAAACCGGTCCGGGATCAGAGAGAGAGAAACCGGTCCGGGATCAGAGAGAGAAACCGGTCCGGGATCAGAGAGAGAGAAACCGGTCCGGGATCAGAGAGAGAGAAACCGGGTCCGGGATCAGAGAGAGAAACCGGTCCGGGATCAGAGAGAGAGAACCGGTCCGGGATCAGAGAGAGAAACCGGTCCGGATCAGAGAGAGAAACCGGTCCGGGATCAGAGAGAGAGAAACCGGTCCGGGATCAGAGAGAGAGAGAACCGGTCCCGGGATCAGAGAGAGAGAGAAACCGGTCCGGGATCAGAGAGAGAAACCGGTCCGGGATCAGAGAGAGAAACCGGTCCGGGATCAGAGAGAGAAACCGGTCCGGGATCAGAGAGAGAAACCGGTCCGGATCAGAGAGAGAGAAACCGGGTCCGGGATCAGAGAGAGAGAGAAACCGGGTCCGGGATCAGAGAGAGAAACCGGGCCGGGATCAGAGAGAGAGAACCGGTCCGGGATCAGAGAGAGAGAAACCGGTCCGGGATCAGAGAGAGAGAAACCGGTCCGGGATCAGAGAGAGAGAGAAAACCGGTCCGGGATCAGAGAGAGAGAAACCGGTTCCGGGATCAGAGAGAGAGAGAAACCGGTCCGGGATCAGAGAGAGAGAAACCGGTCCGGGATCAGAGAGAGAGAAAACCGGTCCGGGATCAGAGAGAGAAACCGGTCCGGGATCAGAGAGAGAGAACCGGTCCGGGATCAGAGAGAGAGAAACCGGTCCGGGATCAGAGAGAGAGAGAAACCGGTTCCGGGATCAGAGAGAGAAAACCGGTCCGGGATCAGAGAGAGAGAAACCGGTCCGGGATCAGAGAGAGAGAAACCGGTCCGGGATCAGAGAGAGAAACCGGTCCGGGATCAGAGAGAGAACCGGTCCGGGATCAGAGAGAGAGAAACCGGTCCGGGATCAGAGAGAGAGAAACCGGTCCGGGATCAGAGAGAGAGAAACCGGTCCGGGATCAGAGAGAGAGAAACCGGTCCGGGATCAGAGAGAGAGAAACCGGTCCGGGATCAGAGAGAGAGAGAAACCGGTCCGGGATCAGAGAGAGAAACCGGTCCGGGATCAGAGAGAGAGAAACCGGTCCGGGATCAGAGAGAGAAACCGGTCCGGGATCAGAGAGAGAAACCGGTCCGGGATCAGAGAGAGAGAAACCGGTCCGGGATCAGAGAGAGAAACCGGTCCGGGATCAGAGAGAGAGAGAACCGGTCCGGGATCAGAGAGAGAAAACCGGTCCGGGATCAGAGAGAGAAACCGGTCCGGGATCAGAGAGAGAAACCGGTCCGGGATCAGAGAGAGAAACCGGTCCGGGATCAGAGAGAGAGAAACCGGTCCCGGGATCAGAGAGAGAGAAACCGGTCCGGGATCAGAGAGAGAGAAAACCGGTCCGGGATCAGAGAGAGAAACCGGTCCGGGATCAGAGAGAGAAACCGGTCCGGGATCAGAGAGAGAAACGGTCCGGGATCAGAGAGAGAGAAACCGGTCCGGGATCAGAGAGAGAAAACCGGTCCGGGATCAGAGAGAGAAACCGGTCCGGGATCAGAGAGAGAGAAACCGGTCCGGGATCAGAGAGAGAGAGAAACCGGTCCGGGATCAGAGAGAAGAGAACCGGTCCGGGATCAGAGAGAGAGAAACCGGTCCGGGATCAGAGAGAGAGAACCGGTCCGGGATCAGAGAGAGAAAACCGGTCCGGGATCAGAGAGAGAGAAACCGGTCCGGGATCAGAGAGAGAGAAACCGGTCCGGGATCAGAGAGAGAAACCGGTCCGGGATCAGAGGAGAGAAACCGGTCCGGGATCAGAGAGAGAGAAACCGGTCCGGGATCAGAGAGAGAAACCGGGTCCGGGATCAGAGAGAGGAGAAACCGGTCCGGGATCAGAGAGAGAGAAACCGGTCCGGGATCAGAGAGAGAAACCGGTCCGGGATCAGAGAGAGAGAAACCGGTCCGGGATCAGAGAGACGGAGAGAAACCGGTCCGGGATCAGAGAGAGAGAAACCGGGTCCGGGATCAGAGAGAGAAACCGGTCCGGGATCAGAGAGAGAGAAACCGGTCCGGGATCAGAGAGAGAAACCGGTCCGGGATCAGAGAGAGAAACCGGTCCGGGATCAGAGAGAGAGACAACCGGTCCGGGATCAGAGAGAGAAACCGGTCCGGGATCAGAGAGAGAGAGAAACCGGTCCGGGATCAGAGAGAGAAACCGGTCCAGGGATCAGAGAGAGAAAACCGGTCCGGGATCAGAGAGAGAAACCGGTCCGGGATCAGAGAGAGAAAACCGGTCCGGGATCAGAGAGAGAGAAACCGGTCCGGGATCAGAGAGAGAAACCGGTCCGGGATCAGAGAGAGAGAAACCGGTCCGGGATCAGAGAGAGAGAAACCGGTCCGGGATCAGAGAGAGAAACCGGTCCGGGATCAGAGAGAGAAACCGGTCCGGGATCAGAGAGAGAAACCGGTCCGGGATCAGAGAGAGAGAAACCGGTCCGGGATCAGAGAGAGAGAAACCGGTCCGGGATCAGAGAGAGAGAAACCGGTCCGGGATCAGAGAGAGAAACCGGTCCGGGATCAGAGAGAGAGAAACCGGTCCGGGATCAGAGAGAGAGAAACCGGTCCGGGATCAGAGAGAGAGAAACCGGTCCGGGATCAGAGAGAGAAACCGGTCCGGGATCAGAGAGAGAGAAACCGGTCCGGGATCAGAGAGAGAGAAACCGGTCCGGGATCAGAGAGAGAGAAACCGGTCCGGGATCAGAGGAGAGAGAAACCGGTCCGGGATCAGAGAGAGAAACCGGTCCGGGATCAGAGAGAGAGAAAACCGGTCCGGGATCAGAGAGAGAAACCGGTCCGGGATCAGAGAGAGAAACCGGTCCGGGATCAGAGAGAGAGAAACCGGTCCGGGATCAGAGAGAGAGAGAACCGGTCCGGGATCAGAGAGAGAAACGGTCCGGGATCAGAGAGAGAGAAACCGGTCCGGGATCAGAGAGAGAAACCGGTCCGGGATCAGAGAGAGAAACCGGTCCGGGATCAGAGAGAGAGAAACCGGTCCGGGATCAGAGAGAGAGAAACCGGTCCGGGATCAGAGAGAGAGAGAAACCGGTCCGGGATCAGAGAGAGAAACCGGTCCGGGATCAGAGAGAGAGAAACCGGTCCGGGATCAGAGAGAGAGAAACCGGTCCGGGATCAGAGAGAGAAACCGGTCCGGGATCAGAGAGAGAGAAACCGGTCGGGATCAGAGAGAGAGAAACCGGTCCGGGATCAGAGAGAGAGAAACCGGTCCCGGGATCAGAGAGAGAGAAACCGGTCCGGGATCAGAGAGAGAGAAACCGGTCCGGGATCAGAGAGAGAGAAACCGGTCCGGGATCAGAGAGAGAGAAACCGGTCCGGGATCAGAGAGAGAGAAACCGGTCCGGGATCAGAGAGAGAGAAACCGGTCCGGGATCAGAGAGAGAGAAACCGGTCCGGGATCAGAGATGAGAAACCGGTCCGGGATCAGAGAGAGAGAAACCGGTCCGGGATCAGAGAGAGAGAAACCGGTCCGGGATCAGAGAGAGAGAAACCGGTCCGGGATCAGAGAGAGAGAACCGGTCGGGATCAGAGAGAGAAACCGGTCCGGGATCAGAGAGAGAAACCGGTCCGGGATCAGAGAGAGAAACCGGTCCGGGATCAGAGAGAGAGAAACCGGTCCGGGATCAGAGAGAGAGAAACCGGTCCGGGATCAGAGAGAGAAACCGGTCCGGGATCAGAGAGAGAGAACCGGTCCGGGATCAGAGAGAGAAACCGGTCCGGGATCAGAGAGAGAAACCGGTCCGGATCAGAGAGAGAGGAAACCGGTCCGGATCAGAGAGAGAGAAACCGTCCGGGATCAGAGAGAAGAGAAACGCGTCCGGGATCAGAGAGAGAGAAACCGGTCCGGGATCAGAGAGAGAGAAACCGGTCCGGGATCAGAGAGAGAGAACCGGTCCGGGATCAGAGAGAGAAAACGGTCCGGGAATCAGAGAGAGAGAAACCGGTCCGGGATCAGAGAGAGAGAAACCGGTCCCGGATCAGAGAGAGAAAACCGGTCCGGGATCAGAGAGAGAGAAACCCGGTCCGGGATCAGAGAGAGAAACCGGTCCGGATCAGAGAGAGAGAGAAACCGGGTCCGGGATCAGAGAGAGAGAAACCGGGTCCGGGATCAGAGAGAGAGAAACCGGTCGGGATCAGAGAGAGAGAGAAACCGGTCCGGGATCAGAGAGAGAGAAACCGGTCCGGGGATCAGAGAGAGAAACCGGTACGGATA